>NC_054373.1:94896148-95071148 GCF_017654675.1 Xenopus laevis
AAACATGAGGATATTAGAAGTTACCTCAGAGTTTCATGACCTGCATAAAAACATGAAACTCCTCGGTAACTTATAATATCCTTATAATTTACAAAAGGGGGTACTTTATTCACTATATAATGTTCAAACATTATGAATGGTGACAGAAGTCATATCAGTTATGTGAACCCTATTAAAAATCATGAAGGTTTTAATCACCCTATTAACCTTTCTTTGCTAATTAATACGTTCCCTGCTGCAATGATCCCTGGGAGAATTTATGGTTGAAATTTATGGTTGCTTTACATTGTCTACAACAAATATTGCCCTAAAGCTGCCCCAGTCAGTGATTGCAGTTTAGTTATTGTAGGAATCGTGGCAGCTTCCCGTGATAACTGTTGGCTGTAGCAACATATAGGCCATTGTATTTATAATGTCAATATCTTTTTTTTTTTTTATAGGTAAAATTTTTATTGTTTTATAACACATCAAACCTAAAACAAAACATATGCCATATGCGTTACTGTTACAGAGCTTTGAGCAAAATATTTCCTTACAGATTTGTTTAGTAGTTGATACACTCAACATCTAGGGGCCGATTCACTAACTTCGAGTGAAGGATTCGAAGTAAAAAAACTTCGAATTTCAAAGTGTTTTTTGGGCTACTTCGACCATCGAATGGGCTACTTCGACCTTCGACTACGACTTCAACTTCGAATCGAAGGATTCGAACTAAAAATCGTTCGACTATTCGACGATTCGATAGTCGAAGTACTGTCTCTTTAAGAAAAAACTTCGACCCCCTAGTTCGCCATCTAAAAGCTTCCGAAGTCAATGAAAGCCAATGGGGAAGGTCCCCTAGGCTTTCCTAAATTTTTTTGGTCGAAGGATAATCCTTCAATCGTTGGATTAAAATCCTTCGAATCGTTCGATTTGAAGGATTTAATTGTTCGATCGAAGGATTATTCCTTCGATCGAACGATCAAACTATTTGCACTAAAATCCTTCGACTTCGATATTCGAAGTCGAAGGATTTTAATTCCCAGTCGAATATCGAGGGTTAATTAACCCTCGATATTCAACCCTTGGTGAATCGGCCCCCTAAAGTATAGTTTAAACAGTCATACATTGAGATGTGGATGTTACTTCCGCATATATTGTCAATTTAAGTCACATTTTTTTTACAGGGGAAAGTCTCATGGGGTAAAATGCTTACAAATATCTTGTCCACCTTTTCTCTAAAATTTGACATTTTAGAAATGCATTATTGCGACTTACAGCATTTCAATATTCTGAGCAGTTCACAATTAAATTGAACAACCCATTCCTGTGCTGTCACAACTTACTTGATCAAAGGCAGAGTTTGTGAGTTGTGGAGTGTTCCTCAAAGGCTGTGTGCCTAGAGGCCCTGAATGTATACACCAACTAACCACATTGTCTTAATATAATTTAGTAATAGCTGTATAACGTGCCTCAGTACTATATTGACACAGTAGAATTTATTATCTGAAAAAGCTGCAGTTATTAGTCGCCCAAAGTTGCTTCACGAGGAAACTTCGGACAACTTCGGTGGGGTGAAACCAGAAAGTATTGGTGTGTAAGGCTTTTTATAACAATGGGTGTGGCTTATGGTTGTGGGAGGGGCTTGTTTTAGCACGCTGCACTATACTCACCACACAGAGCTTCCCTCCACTTTTTTCGCTCCAAGCACTGCCATGATGTATACAAATTTTATAACTTGCAAGTACTGTACATAAAAATGCTTTCCCACATCTGTCATTTTGTGTGCACTCTCTTTTAATTTGTGTGTGCTCAGCTAAAAAGCCTTGTGCATGCACACAAGCACACACCTTACAGGGAACAGTGGCAATGATGTATTCTGCACAATGAAAGGAAGTAAAGAATGTTTTCCTATGTGGTGGTTTGTACATTTGAAACAGAGTTTCAGCCATTGTTTGTAGCAGTCTGGTTTCAAGTAGATGAACAACTGCTGAAATATTATAAAAACATGATTCATGTTATTATAATACACAAACGCCATGAATAATTTGAAAGCTATACTTATCCTTAATGTGTCTCTATGTATCCCTGATACATTATGATGTGACTCTTGTAAAATTCTAATTTTGCATTTGTGCAGTTTAAGAAACAATGTACACCCTACTGTAAAACTTAAAGATATCAGCAGTCAGCTTGGTAGTCTGTACAAACATTTTTCCAATAGAAATAGGAAAGTCAGCCACATTGGACACAGCTGTATAATACATAGCATTAAAGTGACATTATCAAAATTATTACATTTACACCTAAGAACAATGTGGAATGTTTAATCCAGTGTTAAGAACATGATTCACTTTAACTTGTTTTAAAACCTTGTTCTATTTTATTCTACACTTGTGCAAGTTTACCGTCATCATTTAACATTTAGGGGCACATTTATCAAGGGTCGAATATCAAGGGTTAATTAACCCTCGAATTCGACCCTCAAAGTAAAATCCTTCGAATTCAAATATCGAATTCGAAGGATTTTGCGCAAATACTTCGATCGAGTGAAGTAAAAATCATTCGATCGAATGATAAAATCCTTCGATCGAATGATAAAATCCTTCGAATCTAATGATTCGAACGAATTTAAGCGATCGAACGAAGGATTTTTCTTTGTTCAAAAAAAGCTTGGAAAAGTGATGGGGAAGGTCCCCATAGGCTAACATTGTACCTCAGTAGGTTTAAACTGCCGAAGTATGTAGTACAAGCTCAACTACATCTGCAGTTCAACTACATCTGAGTTGTTTCATTTCAAATTAATTGTGGTAATGTACAGAACCAAAATTAGAAAAAAATTGTCTCTGTTCTTAGTGATGCCAAGCTTTAGATGGGACGCATGAACCAGTCATCAGATTTCATGTTACAAAAACCTTATTGTTTATGTGTTGGAAAAGATATTTTCATTTTTGTTAGAGCTTCAACATGGAATCAAGTATCATCTCCCATCAATAATTCAGTTGGACACATAATGCTGCTTTTATCGCCAGCACTATGTGAAATATATTCTGTTATTAGAAACAATGCAGGGGAAATTATATTAAAATAAACATTGGCATCAAACGGAATAAGCATCCCAAAATATTCTGATATTATTGCTCTTGGTGTGGTGTGCAGTTTTAAACTTACACTCATCAATTGCGTAATTAATGGGAGAATAGTAATTGGTTTTGGATAGCATGCTGTCTGTTGGATTGGTTTGCAATTACAGTGAAACCTTAATTTTCCATCCCCTGATTTTAAGTTTTCCTGCATTTTATACCATTTTTCTTTGGTCCCTCCAATATAAAGGGGCAGCAGACCCTGCGTTTCAGGGGGGCCCAGGAGTGCTTAGGGCCAAATAAGGCCATATTTAATAAGCAAGTTTAATAAACAATAGGCCAACTTACCAATATTTTGGGTACCTAGATTGAATTTGCTATGGGGCCCCCCAAACATCTAGTTACGTCATTGCCAATATGTATTGCGTAATACATTTTCCTGATTTTACATTTTTCTGGATTTTACACCATTTATTTTATGGTCCCTGAAAAAAAGTAAAATGTGGTTCTACTGTATGTGATTCTGGGTGTGCTCAAATTACATCCTTTTGCGACTGCACATTGGATCATCGAATGTTCCTGTGAAATAACCAGACTGACTTGAGACAGCTTGCAAACTGATACTAAGAAGGTGAATGAAAAAGATATGATGCCACTAATCAGAGCAAAACATCTCATTCATGACTGATTGTGTAAGCAAGCACAGATTTGAAGGAGGCCTGAATAAAAACAAGTAGGAACAAAAATTCACTTTATTTCACATTATTATGATGGAGGTCACATATGATTTGTATAGTCTGTACTAAGTCATAAAAGCAAATATTATATATGTTATATATATTATATATTATAAGAGAAGTATAGTGATGTTAGAATAGGACTCCTTATGAATTTTTAAAGAGGGGTGGGGGAGCTATGATACAGGTATGGGATCCGTTATCCGGAAAACTGTTGTCCAGAAAACTCAGAATTACGGGAATGCTGTCTCCCATGGACTCCATTTTATCCAAACAATCCAATATTTTGTACTTGATCAAAACTAAGGTATAATTAATCCTTATTGGAAGCAAAACCAGCCTGTTGGGTTTATTTAGTTTTTACATAATTTTGCTAGTTGATGTATGAAGATCCAAATTACAGAAAGATCTGTTATCCGGAAAATCCCTGTTCCCATGCATTCCGGATTACAGGTCACGTACCAGTACAATAATTTAAATTAGGAAAGGTATAACAAAGCTTATTGTTTTACAGTGTCACAGACTGTTTAAGGGGCAGATTCATTAAGGGTCGAATTTCGAAGTTAAAAATACTTCGAAATTCGACCCTCGAATTGAAATCCTTCGACTTCGAATATCGAAGTCGAAGGATTTAGCGCTAATCCTTCGATCGAACGATTCGAAGGATTTTAATCCAACGATCGAAGGAAAATCCTTCGATCAAAAAAAGGTTAGCAAACCTATGGGGACCTTCCCCATAGGCTAACATTGACTTCGGTAGGTTTTACCTGCCGAAGTAGGGGGTCGAAGTTTTTTTTAAAGGGAAAGTACTTCGACTATCGAATGGTCGAATAGTCGAACGATTTTTCGTTCGATTCGTTCGATTTCGTTCGAATTCGAACGAATTTAACCAATTCGATGGTCGAAGTACCAAAAAAATACTTCGAAATTCGAAGTATTTTTCATTCGAATCCTTCACTCGAGCTTAGTGAATCTGCCCCTAAGTGTTTAACTGTGGTTAAGAATGAATTATTGATAACAAATATAGTAATGATGGATGTTTATGTTTTGTTGCAGAAAGACGGAGGATGGGAATAAATGTATTACAAAAAAGGAAAACAACAAACATGCAGTTTTTCTGACTTCTACTCTTGTATCTGGATTTATCCAATGTCTGGTTTTCGAGGGCACTGCTCTACATGAATTCAATAAAAGCCACAAGATTACCTTGTCTCTCAATAAAGTTAATAGATAAAGCTATATTGTCAATAAAGTAATCCTTGAGTTTACAGCAACCAAGAATGAAGAATAAATGGATATTTCCCAGGTGGGTTAAGGATAACTACAAACCATGCAACTGGTTCAAAGTCTTTATGGTAGGATGATTAGTAGGGTTTGTGAGTTCCTTTTCTGTAGATACTTTTGTTAACAAAGCAGATGTATGCAAACTGATCATCCTCTATATGAAGAGCAGGTTGACATACCTATTTAATCATATAAATTGACTCTTAAGCTAATGCCACATAGGGCTGGAAATCAGCCTGCTGAAATACACAGGCTGAGAATCAACCCTTATAATTAGCATTCTGTCCTACCTGCACCATGTTACAATTGTCTCTGCCCAGGTGCAGGACCGGGCCAGACCAGCTGGGCGCCCCAGGCAACCTGGCCGTCTGCGTCGCCCCCTCCACCACACATGCAGTTATATGAACACATGCAAATGCGCGCTGATAGGCGCGTCACCACCCATGTCCCTCTCCACACACTTACACGCGCACAGAGAGCAGGACACTTCAGGCAGCAGTTCAGGTACATGCCGGGCACCCCCCAAACATTGTGCCCTACACACGTGCCTACTCTGCCTACCCATAGTTCCAGCCCTGCCTAGGTGTGATAATTTGCATTACTTCACCGAAATCTGCCGTGTGTGCCTGCACCCAGGCAAATACAATTGTTCCTGGTGCAGGCAGGACAGAAGGCTAATGCCAGGATAGGGGCCGATGCTCAACCTGTGTATTTGAGCATGACGATTTACAGCCCTGTGTGGCATTAGCCCTGGGGAGTTGACACTGATAACTTAACTTGTAAACAGTCACTTACCCATTAAACATAGACCATAAAGGCAATTTTGGTAGTAAGGTGGCAGTTAGTTTATAAAGTTGAACAGCTCAGTTTCTTCTTGTCTAAGGCAAATCTGAAGGCCCTTGTGTTCTGTATTTGTATTGTATGAGCCCAATGATCCACAGAAATAACAATCATTTGTTTACTTTACCTTAATGCCAATCCCCTTTTCACTTCTCTTGTGCAACTATTTTTCACTCTTCTCTCACTTCTACCAGTGTTTACCCTTTCTTTTACTGTACTTTGGTTTTTACACTTGTAACCCTAATTTGGTTACTGTCTCTTTAAATTGAAGTTAACCGTTGGCAATCCAGGGGCCCCGAGTCCCTTTTGCGTATAAAAAATACTGGGAGCTGGGATTTACAGCACAGTGCCTCCACCTAAGGAACACTGAGGAGCACACCTCAGGGAATTTCCACTAGGACAAATAAAACACACAGTTTGCAAATGAAACAGATATAAACAGTAGTGAAAGAACTTGGGCAATCTAATACACAATGAACTCCTGCACTGGGGACATGTGGGACCTACCTAACTCACTATTAGGTGCCTGAATTTTTCTCCAACATAGTCCTTTTATTTATCAAAGTCCCAATCCTCTGGAAGGGGTTAATAACCACACAGTTCAGTTCAAATAGAATGTCCCTTCCCCAGAGCTATTATACCCCAGGTAGCACTACCTTTCCCAAAAGTATCTCTCCCTTTGAACTTAGCAGCCACTCCCACGTAGCAGGTAAATGCACAAGGCCTGTCTTCAAATTGCACTTGTATCCTTGCCAGTATCCTCCCTTGGGTGGCTCACTCACTGGGGTGCTCTCAGAGGCAATCACACTGGAGATTACATGCAGCTCTGCAGCAGGATAAATCTCACCAGTGGCATCTTTCTCCTTCTGAGTCTCTAGCAGCTTGGCGGGGAACAGGATGGGCTCTCTCTGTACTTCCACAGATTCAACAGCTTGGACAGTTTCACAAGACTTGGTTCTGGCTGGATCTTTCACAACACAACCCCTGTTAAACTCTGTCTGTACAAAAGGCTCCAAAATCAGGCACCCCCTCTCATCCAATGATGCACTGGGGCGCCCAGCCAATCGTAGGGCTCTCCAGCCTGTAACTGGGCTGGATGATGTCACAGACAGAAAAACAGGACTCTTCCAGTGTTCCTTTTTCTGTCCCTTCTCCCAATTCTGCCATTTCTCCAAATCCTTTTACCATTTCATTACTCCATGTTGTCTCTTTCCAAATCCCTCCAATTTCAGTCCTCTGTTGCCCTCAAGGTTTCAGTCTCAGTTGTGACCTTTCTCAAATATCGCTTTCTTTTTTCACCACATTATAAAGTCCAAGAGTCTGTTATTAGGATACTTGTCTATGTCTAATATGACAGCACCCTGGCTTATAGTGATGTCATTTCTGTCACATGACTCACTGAAACTTGTGTATTATATAATAAATAATATACCCCCTGTTGCAAAATATGAGGATATCAGAAGTCACCTTAGAGTTTCATGACCTGTATAAAAACACGTTTAGTGCTTTTATATGGTCATGGAACTCCTCTGTAACTGTATATTATCCTTCCAGTTTACAAGAGGTGGTACTTTGCTCACTATATACACTGTCTAATCTTTAACTCTTTACAAGAGTTCATATATAAATTACAAATTTGTGCAAAAGGGCCTTTGTCTAAGACCTTTCTTATCTTCAACCCTCTTTTCTTAAGCGTGAAGGGCCACTCCAATCCAATGATGGAACCACAAATTGATGCCAATATATAGTCTATGGATACTATGCATTGCAAAGTGCTGCTGTACAAATTCTTACAGTGCTCATACACCCACATTGAGAGGTCTAACTGGCAGGTGAATTTGTCTCCATGAACTTCTTACAACATTGAACAAACAGGGATCCAGAGCTGATGTCCCAGCAGTTTTGTAGCCTACCCAAGTAACAGAGGCATCATTATATTAGCGGCCTACAAGTAATCGGGGTCTTGGTTAAATCAGCTCATGGCACGTAACAGTTTGATCATTGCTGTACTTGATCAAAACATCCTTACCTGCCTCCTTCCATTCCCCATTCCTATGAATTTGGGATATGGTATATGGGAGAAGCTGGTGTTGTCAGGCAGTGTCGGACTGGGACACCAGGGGCCCACCCAAAAACCTTTGACTAGGGGCCCCCAGTTAATCTTAGACCAGGGGCCCACTCTTAGTAATATTATTCTTTCACTCCTCACTCAACCTCTATCCTCCTAGTCTCTTTTCTTTACATACTACAATCTATTATTCCATCTATTTCTCATAGAAATAGGGAATGACCATGAAATAGGCCAAATGTTTAGCAGCATAAGGGCCCACTGACACCTTGGCCTGGTATCCCTGTGGGCCAGTCTGACACTGTTGTCAGATGAGAATCTTGGAAGGTGCTGCATGTGAGGTAGGGTGTTTTCACTGCTGCAGTGATCGTGAGAGAACCACAACAACATGGGCTGTGGTCCTAATGACTTCTCAGCATAGACAGTAACCTATTTTTATTTTTTCAGCCAAAATATATTACATAATACATGTTGTTATGTGATCCATAACAATCCATTATAATGCTCCATTAATGATTTACTGTACTACACATTAATTACATTGACTATACGACTATACAGTATACAGCAAGCAAAATGTGTGTGTGAATGTCTTTGGTTATTCACGGTCAAACATCTAAATGTCTTTCAGAGACAGCAAGTCTGCGTAATCTATCACTTGAAGCTTATGCCGTATGACTGAACAAAGATATCATTCTCAGAGATTAATTGACTTTTTCTGCAATGTATGGCATTACCTTTTAATGAGTTCTCCTGTTTCAGGTAAATGTATATGCCCTTCATTTCTGCAAAGAAAATATTCAAGCTGCAGTTCAGGGAGATACTGAAGCTTTTCGGGTTATTTCCACATAGTAATGACATGATTCCAAACCTTATGCAGTACATAGACATGTGTATTATTATATGTTTATTATATACACAGGCTTTCTGGAATAACAGAAATGGCACATTGAAATATATGTTAAAGGAGAACATAACCCTGCACCCTCTGCTTAACAAATACCCCCCCTGCAAAAAAAACCTAGTGGGTCCTGCAGGTCTAGGCATGCTCCCTGCAGCCTGGCATGAACTTTGGGCACTTGACTCCACCTCCCCTCTCCGGTCGCGGCCACGGTATGAAGTAAACGGTAAAACACATGGAGAGGGGTGGTATTTGCAGCTACCAGCGGGTTTGAGCTACCTGCTGTCTTCCAGGAACTTCAGCTTTTGACTCCCATTCCCCCCCCCCCCGTTTACAGACTATTCATTTCCTTTACATCAGACCAAACATCAGATCAAACAAACATGCAGCAAATACATTCCATGAATGCAGAATTGTTATGTCAGTACATTCATCACAACATTAATTTGCATAAAGGAATACACAAATAGCAACCAGTAAAAAGCACAATATGGCTGGGGGAACACTTAGTCCTGGGTTAGAATTTTACAACTGTTATCAATGTACATTTCCATTAGGAAGATCAGAGTTAAAAACAATGGACACAAAACAATGGGTAAGAGACAATGGGCTAGGTCAATGGTTTCCAAATAATTCATATTACAGTCATGCAAATATTTTCAAAAGAGTCACACATTTTGTTAAATTCGACTAGAGAATTATCCAAACTGGATTCAAGTTTTTTAAAAAATTCTAATTTTCTAATTTTTTTTATGGTCAAAACTGTCAAATTCGACTAGGGAATTATCCAAACTCGATTAGAGTTTTTTTTTTAAAAATTTGAATTCGATTTTCGAAATTTATCATACTCTAGCCCTTTAAGAATTTGAATTTGACTTTTCGCCATCTAAAACCTGTCGAATTACTGTATAATTCAATGGGAAAGGTCCAGGGATCAATTTTATGATGTTTGTAGCCTTTTCAGAGAAAAAACTCAAATTGAGATTGGTCAAATTCGATTTGAGTTTTTGAGTCGGTAAAATTTGTCTGAGTTTACATATTAAATTTTATGAATAAATAGTCAAATATTTGAATTTTGAGTTAAATCTAATTCATGTGATTTAAAAAAAAAAACTCTTGTTAAACCCGGCAATATTGTGTTTTCTACTTCACCCTAGGGTCTGTGAACCATTGGTTGCTATTTGTGTACTCCTTTTGCAAATTAATGTTGTGATGAACGTACTGACATAACAATTCTGTACTCATTTACTTGCTGTGTGTTTGTTTGTATGGATGGCCAGCTTAAGGGCCCATACATATGGGTCTATTAAAAATGCACACTGAATGCATTAAAGGGAATGTAAAGGCAAAAAAATAAAAATCCCATTTTTACTTTCTTTAATGAAAACGAAACCTATCTCAAATATGTCTACTGTTTTATAAGAAACCTGACTGTATGCAGTGAAATTCCCCCTTCATTTACTTGCTCTGACTGCTGAGCATAGGAAACTTCAGACAGTCCCTAACTGCTCTGCAGGGAAAGGATCATACTTTCAACCAGCAGGGGGAGTCCCCCACCTTATTTTCCAGAAGCAGTTTTGTCTGTTTCCCTGTACAGCCAATGACCGCGTAGAGATTAATATCCACAGCAGTCAGAGCAAGTAAATGAAGGGTTTCTTATAAAAACTGTACACAGATATTATTGGGGATAGGTGTTTTTTTTTTCAGTAAAGTTTAATGTTTCCAACTCCATCTCCAGGAACAAAGATCATGGAGCCAGATTTAAACAAATAAACTAGGATTCTATTTGCAGCCACTGGTTCTAGAGAGCTGGAGAAAGTTTGTATTAAACAATACAAAAACCGTAAAATCCACATTAGTTTACATGACAACACAGGGCCCAGTGCAGTCTGCATATTCTGATTACTAACCAGCCTTGCTGTATCTGCTTCTGTGGCAGATATTATTTGATTTGTTTTGTTTTAATAATTTATGACGATCCCTAAGCAGCAGCCCAGACCACACTGAGCATGTGCATGGTCTTGCTGAGATGTATAACAAAGTTACAAGATGGTGACCCTCTGTGACCAACTTTAAAAGCATAAATCGTTTGTTTTATTAGGCTTCTGGTGCAGTAAGTTCATGTTTATGTTTAGTATACAAAATATAGCATTTCTAGTATTATTCTATTTTAGACTTTAGTTTCCCTTTAAAGGAGCATTTTTGTGAATGCAGTGCCACTATCTTCCTATTCCTGGTATTCCTTGTGTATGGTCTGGATTGTGTGCATGCAGGGTAATGCCAGAAATAATTAGCATACTACTGCAATTTTTTTTTCTAGGCTAGGCTTAAATCTCAAGGGCATCTACCACACATTTTATATGCAGTGCTCTGGGTAAACTAAATACAAAATTAAAAGTTGTATTGTTTTTAAGTTTTCTGGAAGCCTGTTACTCTTAAACAGAAATCTCTACAAGTCTGCAGTATGGATACATATTTTTAAATACTGTAGGTACCACATTGGTCAGATATTGATTGCACAGATATAATTTTGTTCTTTGGTCTTTTGGTAACCTGGCCACATTTCTAGGCAATTGCAGTACTCCTACATAAATCACAGTGCAAAAAGTTTTTGCACATCAGATTGGAGGAGAGATCAACCGAACATCAGATGAGTAGCCATGTCTCCCTCTGGGACACAGAGACACAAGGATACCAGGTGCGTGGCACAGAGACACAAGGTGCGTGGCACAGGGACACAAGGTGCAGGGCACAGGACACAAGGTGCAGGGCACAGGACACAAGGTGCGCATCCACATCATTTCCATGTGATCCATTTAAAACTTGGCTGGCCTGTTACCACAGCACTGAGAAGCCATGAATAACTATCACTATAACTGCAGCATGAAACCATGGCTGACGAGAGCGCTCACCACTTCACAAAGCATTATTTTATTTACACACAAGAGGGCGCTATGTGCATACTGATCGAAGCAGGAAGGAACTCACTTGTTCCACTACAGCAACTGCTACTGGCCAAAAAAACTTATCAGCTTCAGGAAGTTCTTATTAGAGCTGTATTCTGTTTATCTATTGGTCCTTATACTGCTTGGGAAGTGTTGCCAAGTGCATAATGTACCTTTACTGTTTTTAATAGTTTTTAGTGTTTTGTGTTTTTTTTTGTGCTGTACAGCTATAAGACCACCAGCGTAGCATTACTGAAGGTAGGAAGCTTCTGTTGGCTTGTTAAGTATGCAGAAATTGTAGAGAAATTCTGAGCTATGTAGGGAGGAGGGAGAGTCAGTGTCCAACATCACTGGTTGCCAATGAAGCACAGGCTAGCCCAGCAATTCTGAGCTGTGTAGGGAGGAGGGAGAGCCAGAGTCCAACATGTATGAATAATAGTGACGTTCTATTCTGGGTTAAGATGCACTTGGTCCAAAAAAAGTTGACATTTTTTCTAAGTCCCAAAAAACGCTGGCGTCTTTTCCTTTTTACAGGGTGATAGGCTGAAAAAGATCGCAAATTATGAGTGGCAAGGGGAAAACATGTTTTACTTCCTTGTTTTGTGACAAAAAGTCATGCAATTTCCCTCCCAACCCTAATTTGTATATGCAAATTAGGATTCGGATTTGGTTCAGCCGGGAAGAAGGATTCGGCCGAATCTGAATCCTGCTGAAAAAGGCCGAATCCTGGATTCGGTGCATCCCTAAAATAAACTCCCCCATGTTGCTTTGACACTGGAAACGTAACACTGAAAAGATTGCAAAATTAAAGGGGTAGTTCACCTTCAAACAACTATTTGTTTTCAGATAGATCACCAGAAATTACGACTTTTTCAAATTACTTTCTATTTTCTATGTGTCGCCGTTTTTCTAATACTGAAGTGTCATTTTTCGCCTTCTATAGGTAAGGTCACACCTGGAGATTCGGGGGGATTTAGTCGCCCCGGCGAATAATTGCCTCTTCTTTGGGGCAACTGATCTCCCCTAACTGATCTCCCCTAACAACTTCACCCCCGCCTGCTATAATGAAAAAATCCCTGCGGCATTGTACTCACGGCGCTTTGTTTTCAGAAGTTGCCTCACGAGGCAACTTCGAGCGACTTTGGAAAACGAAGTGCCGCGAGTGCCATGCCGCAGGCGTTTTTTCATTGTAGCAGGCAGAAGACAGAGGGAAGCAGTTTGGGGGAGATTAGTCCCCGAATCTCCAGGTGTGACATTACCCTAAAGCAGCTCTGGGAGGGGGGGGTTTTGCCAACCCTGTAAACTGATCTAAATTGATACTTTAGTTGATAGATTTCTTATCTTTGTCCCTGCTGAGCAGAATCTCTTGGTTTCATTACAGGCAGCTGTTAGAATTGATACAATAGTTGCTAATACTCCAGAGATGCTGCTGAGAAATGTATCAGCTCAATGTTGCAAAATTGTAACAATTCAGTCTGCTCCTGCATTACTGAGCTGCCAGATTCAAACACCACAGACAGGAACATTCAACTTTAAACTTAGATTTTGGAAAAACAGTAAATAATGGAAAGTAATTGAAAAAAGTCTTTATTTCTGGGGAACAATCTGAAAATAACTGAACTGAAAAAAGTGTTTGGAAGGTGAACAACCCCTTTAACTATAATACTTATTTTAATTTGGCAGGTTTGGAAAAGTTTGAACACATTTCAGGGTCTCGTGTTTTATGTGTACAGTTTTTAATAACTGTTATTTCTACAGTTCTACTAGAGGTGACACTCCCCCTTTAAACGAGAGTCTCGCTTCCCCAAGAGTCTTGGCTGATCTTATTAATTACAGTTGTATTGCAGGTGTTGTATATTTTGGGCACTCTGACAAAAGTATCCTTATCATGTGCAGAACTTTGTAACTTTTTCTGGTAGTTCAATGCAGTTGTCTATGTAAAGAGATGAAAGAGCAATACAGAATATTTTTTGAATAAGGTAACCAATAGTCAAAAAGTATGTTTGGCCCAAGTCCTATTCATTAAACTAATGTTTCACAAGGTGGTATACTGTCCCATTAATCACACAAAAAGTATAGTATGTAGGTAGATAATTAGATTACCAGTGAACAGATAATTCCCCCTGTACAGTGGACTTCTGGTTACCCATAAGCCAAAACAGTCATAACAAGGGCAGAAGAGAAAGGGTTTTATTCTGGTATTCTACCTTGCAAGGAACACAGATTAAATAGCTCCAATTTCCCTGTTTGCCCTGTTTAATGAGAAATGAAAAAAATATACATTTTTGTGATTAAACGATAGGCATGTTCAGTGAACTCATGTTGAACAAGGGGTATACTGCAATAAATATGAGACCTAGTATAAGTTACCTTCTTGCACAAAGGAACTGCACTAGATTGAACACATTTTAAAATCAAAGTCCACACACCAGTGAATGACAGGATCTCTGCCAAGACTATATTGTACCAATGCTGATATGAGATTATATTTACTTTCCAAATCCCTTTTTTTTTTTTGCTAAGGATATCTTGTTTGGATTGCTGAAGAAGCAGTTCCAGCTAGGAAGCTATAAAAGGAGAAAGTGCCCTCTGAAAGTTACTGTAATGTCTGCAACTTTGGAAATTCATAAACTCTCTTTGTTTTTCGCAAATTGCCCTGTTGTAACCATCCCAGGAAAAGTTTTTCTTTTTTTTTTTTTTTAATATTCTTTATTTAGCATTTTTTCAAACAATACAAACAAAAAATAAAAGAAAGAAGGAAAGGGGGAGGGTATTAGGGAAGGGCATTTTTACACCTCACATTCAAATATTGGCAGACATCACCTAATCTAAACTCTGTCTACTCCCTTCTGCTCCCATCAATTGTCTATACCTGATCCAAGGCTGCCAAGTCTTCCAATAAATAGCACTGTCATTATATTTTATCGCTGTTATTTCCTCCATTTCCCTTATCTCCTCTACAGCTTTCACCCAGTTCATAAGTACAGGCGCCTCTTTCGCCTTCCAGATCTTAGTAATTAACGATTTGGCCGCTTGTAGCAATTGGAAGGTAAGTGGGTCCTCTAAAAACTTATAAGTTTCAAGGTTTATATATAGAAGAATTAATGCGTAGTCCTCCTTCTTAATTTCCACCTCAGTTATTTTGTATATACATGTTAGCACATGGTCCCAGAAAGCTTTAAGTATGGGGCATGTTACCCATATATGTACATGTGAGCCCTCCTGTTGATTACATCTCCAGCATATCTTTGATATCTCTGGATTCATTTTGTTAAGTTTAACGGGCGTGTAATGCCATCTAGTTACCATTTTATATATCGCTTCTCTGTTTTTCATAACCTTTGTTATTTTATAACCATTTTTATAAATCTTTTTCCAAACCTCATATGGGATAGTTTTACCCAATTCTTCCTCCCATTGTCGGCAGAACGGCCACATTATGTTCCCTTCACTATTTAATAGTTTATTATATAATTTTGATACTGGTTTGATTATATCTTGATCTTCTTCTATTAGCTGTTCCCACCATGTTGATACTCTGTCCCAGTCCTTATTTTTATTCAGATTCATATAATGGTTGAGTTGGTAGAATCCCCATATATCCCTGGGATGTCTTCCCCATATTCTTTGTATCTCCTCTAGTGAAATCAACTTTCCCTCTCTCGTCACGTCCTGCATTCTAGTAGGTCTATCGTCTTTTTTCTCCCATCTCGTAAATGCACCCCTTTCCATTCCCGGAGGGAAGTTTGGGTTATTACATAATGATTGTAATATGTATGGGGTTTTAGTCATATGGAAATCCAGTTTAGTTCTGTGCCAGATTTTCAAGGAAGCGTTAATTAAAGGGTGTTGTGTTATTCGCTTATTTGCCCTCCATTTATCATCCCATAACAGATTTTCTATAGGTGTACTGCTCCAGACCTGTTCAAGCTTACACCAATCTTTTTTCTCTTTCCTAGTGGTCCAATTCAATATTCTAGCTAGATGGATGGCTATGTAGTATAAATAGGGGTCAGGTACTCCTTGTCCGCCCTCTTCTTTAGTTTTTGTTAGAGTCTTAAAGCTTAGTCTTGGGTTTTTCCCTCCCCATATAAATTTTATGAAAAGCGTTCTAATTGACTTGAAAAAAGTCTGGGGTAATACTATTGGTAAGGTTTGTAACAGGAATAATGCTTTGGGCATTACCATCATTTTAATAGCTTGGATTCTTCCAAGCCATGAGATCCTGATATTTTTCCACTTATTGATTGTTTTTTGAAGAGTTGTTAGCAGTGGGACATAATTGTCTTGGTACATTCTGTCAAGATCCCCACTCAGTTTTATCCCAAGGTATTTTATGTAGGAATTTGACCATTTAAATGGGAAGTTTTCTTTGATCTGATTCGCTGTCTCTTTCTCCAGATTTATATTCAGGATCTCTGACTTGGAAAAATTAATTTTAAAATTCGATACTTCCCCGAATCGGTTAAGCAGGTTCATTAAGTTGGGTAATGTTATCCTGGGATTTGTTATAAATAATAGAAGGTCGTCTGCAAATGCAGCACTTTTATATTCTTTGCTCTTTACTTGTAGCCCTGCAATGTCTCTATTGTTTCGTATATGCGTCAGTAGAATTTCCATCACTAGTAAAAACAGTGTGGGTGAAAGTGGACATCCTTGGCGAGTGCCATTATGTATCATAACCGTCTGGGATAGGGTTCCATTAATTTTTAATTTAGCAGAAGGTTTATCGTATAGGGCCATTATCTTCTGTCTAAACTTTTCCCGAAACCCAAATTTTTCCAATGTACTTTCCATAAATGTCCATGATATTCTATCGAACGCTTTTTCAGCGTCTATTGAAAATAGGCACATTGGAGTCTGAGATTTTTTTGCATGTTGTATTAAAGATATTGTTTTTGCTATATTGTCCTTTGCTTCTCTTTTAGGAATGAATCCTGCTTGGTCATTGTGTATCAACTGCGGTAAGTATTGTTTCATTCTTTTTCCCAGTATCTGGGCATAGATCTTCATATCTAAATTTATCAATGAGATAGGCCTATAGCTAGAACATAATTGAGGGTCTTTATCCTGTTTGGGTATTATGGTTATTAGTGCTTCTTGGGCTTGTTTGTGGAAGCCATTGCTTTTTGAAATATAGTTAAAGTATTTATCTAGTAAAGGTGTTACCTCTATCTTAAATATCTTATAAAATGAAGCTATATATCCATCTGGTCCGGGGCTTTTTCCTATCTGCAAATTTTCAATTGCCTCCTCTATTTCTTTATCCCGAAAGGGTGCCTCCAGCTCTATTGCTTCTTCTAAAGTCAGGGATTTCGGATTGGCTTCTTTAATAAAATTTACCATCTTCTCTAAATTCTCTTCCGTATCATTCTTTTTTTTTATTTTTTTTATATTATAGAGAGCTTGGTAGTACTCTCTAAATGTCTCTGCTATCCCTTTCGTATCATAATTTATCTTATTTTTTATGTTTCTTATGGCTAAAATATTATTATAAGATTGCGAGGTTTTAAGAAAATTTGCAAAATGTTTATTACATTTGTCTCCAAACTCGTAAAAGTTCTGTTTTGTTCTCAGGTAGGCTTTTTTCATTTTATGGTTCACTAGTGCTTTCAATTGGATTCTTTTAGCTTCCAGTATATTAAACGTTTTACGTGCTATTGTTTCTTTATGTGCTTGTTCTAAGTCTGTTATATCTTTAATTAATTTTTGGATCTCTTCTTCTCTTTTTTTCTTTAGATTCGACCCTAGGGCTATCAAGTGACCCCTTAACACACATTTCAATGTTTCCCATAGGGTAGCTGGTGAGACCTCAGGAAAAGTTTTTCCAGTTAAGGAGCATTTTCTCAAACTTAGGGACAAAGACAGTACAGCATATGTTACAGAGGTGAGTTGTGACAGACTGTGTGCATATGTGTACATGGAGTTACTTCTACATATTTTATTGTTACTTGGAAAAACAATTACATTCACAGTCCTGAAGAACTTTAAGTATAATATAATGGGGCCAAAATGCCTAATAATTTGGCTTTTGTCTGTTCAAGGAAAAGGAATGTTCTATATATATATATATATATATATATATATATATATATATATATATATATATATACATATTGGTTATATATATATATATATATATATATATATATATATATATATATGCTTTTATTTTGTATGTGCATGCCTATTAGAGGAAAATAAAATTGACTCTTATATTTACATCCTACCAATCCAATTACTAAGAAACTTCAAATGTGGTGGGAGATTTTCCATAGATTCAGCCAATAAGGGGTTAAGGGAAGCAAAACATATTCCTAAAATGTGAGACGCCAACATTGATTTAAGCTAAGCTTAAAAGTAAATAGGATCCTCATTTATTTCAATGATCGTTTCATTTCATGTTCCTGTGAAAGGACTTTTTTTTCGTTCTCCTATTTCATTTTGTACCCTTGGGGCTGACAGAATGTGTCCTGAGCTTGCAATTGTCGAATTAAATGCTCTAATACATCATGGCTTATTTTTGTTGTTTTTGTGTTATCTCTTGCTTGTCACTTTAAATTGCCTGTAACAGAGATTTTAAATTAGAAAGAGAGGCACAAAACAAAAATCAATTATTTGCTAGGGTATTTCAGCCATGCAGCTGTTTAAAAGGTTCAGTTCAGGACTCTCAAAGATTGAGATTGCACTGCAGGGGCCTCTGCTTAGGGTAGGACTACACAGACGTTTTTGGCGCAATCCAACACGCTGCGACAAAACGCATGCGATGGAAATAAGGTACGAGATATAAATGTCGGATGAAGTCACACCGTTGATCCGACACGACTGTCGGATCCAGATGCAGCGTGCAGCATCTGCATCCGACAGTCGTGTCGCATCAGATCAATGCTGCGACTTCATCCGACAATGCATTCCCTTACCTTATTTCCGCTGCATGCGATTTGTCACTGGCGTTTTGTCGCAGTGCGTCGGATCGCGCCGAAAACATCTGTGTAATCCTACCCTTACTCTCCCTGTTAAAGGTATACCTTTTTTCAAACCTGGCTCTGCAGCTTTAAAGAAGATCAGTTAACATGCAATGTCTAAAAATTTAGATTGACAGTATTCTTTGTTATATGATACTTTTGAATGTATTAAAAATGCTGTCATTTTTGCCTCTTTATTTCAGACATTAAAAGTTACTCTAAAGACCCACTTAAATGAGACTGAAGGTGATATTCTGGTATTTCTTACAGGTGAAAACATTTCTATAATATAGTAAGCCATCTCCATTTACGTCAGTAATCACTTACTTTTTTCTGGGGGTTCAAAGCTCTCATACTGATGCATGTGTTTATCTGCAGGTCTTTCATGGGACAGATATTGTATGCATACATAGAAATAATGCAATTAACACATCCCGAAACAGGCTTATCTGAAAATGGGTGATTTATTAATGCTTACCATGTTAATGTGGAGTTGTCATACCTAGTAATATTTCATTAAAAATAAATCAATTACCTTATAGGAGAGGTTTCCTGTAAGGGTGGTAATCCTGGGGAGCCTAGGAATGTTATAGGGCCATAAATTGCCATTTCTGGTGAATTATCATATGTTTCCATATTCAAACTCAGCCGAATGTGGCTGAGGATCAGTGAACCTGCTGCAAAAATGGTAGTTCCACCACTGTTGTACACGTATGGGACACCATATCTGGAAAGCCATTATACAAAAAGCTCTGAAGTATGGGAAGGCCATCTCCCAAAGAGACTGTTTTATACAGATTATTCTAATTTTAGAAATAATCTCCTTAGAAATTATCTTTTAGTTGATCTTGGCTCCAATGCATTAATTTAGATGGTGGCAAAACAGCTGGTTTATTTTTGTTTAAATCATTTTTAGAAGACCTAAGGTATGGTGATCCTACTTATAGCTCTTACAGACAAGCGTTTTAACCTGTGCTCCCCTGCGTTCCGTTTTTCTGCGTTCAGCCGCAGGGGAGCGCAGGAATAGATGCATTACATTTTTTCCAATGTGGCTGTACTCACACAGGCGGGTGTAGGCGCCGAACGCAGGAAAAATGCAGCATGTTGCGTCTCAACCTGCATTCGACGCCTACACGCGCCTGTGTGAGTACAGCCCCATTGGAAAAAATGTAATGCATCTATTCCTGCGCTCCCCTGCGGCTGAACGCAGAAAAACGGAACGCAGGGGGGCGCAGGTAAAAACGCTCATCTGTAAGAGCCCTTACTGAAAGATCCCTTATCAAGAAAAACCTAAGTCTCAAGCATTCTGGATAAAAGAATCTATACCTGCAATTGATTTATGTGTTTCCTTAGGTTTGTATAGAAAATGCTACATAGTCCACTTTCATTTAATGGCTTAACTAGTGCTGTTTTTAGATTTCTTCCTACAGTTTACTAGATTAAGCATTAACTAGATATAGGCAGAAAAATAAAACCCTCACAATTAAATCCTCAGCATAACACAAGTGTCTGTTGTATTAATTATCACTTCCAACTGTTTTTAAAGAAACCAGTAAGTATGTTCAGTGCACATGCAAATTACAGCAAAGTGTTCATGTATTCAAGGATCAAATGACTGCTATGTTATGTCTTTCTTGAACGAATATATATAAGAAATATGTCAGGCTGTAAATGTCATTGAAACAACAATAATATCCACTGGTAATGTTGATTTTACAGCAGCAGTATACAAGACATATTTAGTTTTATTACTCGTATTCTTGGGTTAAAAACATTAATTAATTAATTTGGTTCTGAAACAAACTAATATGTGCAGTGGCTTAGTGCTAATGCAAATGTTGCATCCAAAGATATCCAACTATCTTGGCTTCTGAAGTGTATGACCACTCATATTTGTAAAAAAAATATAATAAAATTTAAAAAAAAGTGGGAGATAACTGGATGCTTTACATTGTCAATGTTACATGAACCCCTATAACATTGCTATGAGCTAAGAATGGCCTGCACATTTGGATGGCCTTTAAAGGAATTGTTCAGTATAAAATAAAAACTGGGTAATTAGGCTGTGCGAAATGAAAAAAAAAAAAATCTATATAGTTTGTTAGCTAAAAATGTAATGTATAAAGGCTGGAGTGACTGGATGTATAACATAATGGCCAGAACACTACTTCCTGCTATTCAGCTCTCTTGGCTTCCACTGATTGGTTACCAGACAGTAACCAATCAGTGACTTGAGGGGGGGGCACATGAATCATAACTGTTGCTTTTGAATCTGAGCTGCACACTTAGGGGCAGATGTATCAAGGGTCGAATATCGATATTCGACTGCCGAAATAAAATCCTTCGACGTCGAAGGATTTTGCGCAATTCGTTCGATCGAAGGAATAATCGATTAAATCCTTCGAATCGAACGTTCCGAAGGATTTTAATCCATCGAAGGATTATCCTTCGATCAGAAAATTGTTAGCAAGCCTATGGGGACCTTTAAAGAGACAGTACTTCAATTATCGATTGGTTGAATATTCAAATGATTTTTAGTTCGAATCGTTCGACTCAAAGTCGAAGGTCGAAGTAGCCAATTCGATGGTCGAAGTAGCCAAAAAAACCATTCGAAATTCGAACTATTTTTTCTCTATTCCTTCACTCAAACTTAGTGAATGGGCCCCTTAGAATCAATTACAAACTCACTGAACAGTTAGGTCCCATGTGGCCTCCCCTCAAGTTGCTGACTAACTCAGAGTTAGAGAGCTGAAAAGTAGGAATTTGGGTTCTGTTCTATTATGCATCCACTCACTCCAAACTTTATAAATTACATTTTTGGCTAACTAATGATATTAGAAATATTTTTTATTTTGCACGACCTATCTATTTACCCAGTTTTTATTTTTAAAACTGAACTGTTCCTTTAAAGGGGATCTTTGGAAGGAAGTCTGAAACCCCATCTGCTAAGTTCATCTCTAATCTTAAAGGAAAACCAAAACCTTAATTATAAAAACCCCTACCCTACACAGACCCCCTCCCCTGCTCCCCCCCCCCAGCCTAGTTGTTTACCTTTGGTAAATGTCCATAACTCTTTATTTACCTCAGCGCAGTGAAGCTCAGTGGTGCCATCTTCTTCTCTTCGGTCTTGTTTTCAAACAGCAAACCAGAAATGTTACTTAATTGCATAGTGTTAATTAAAATTTTAGATTCCAATGGCCAAGTATTGTAATTTTTCTATACTTTTCTGTTCTATTTCTTGTTTTAGGTAGTTCTTGTTTTTAGGTTTCTCTACATCTCACGTCACGCCATGCTATTGATGTTTTGTTACAGTTGTACAATGGCCTGTTTTGTTTTTTCTTTATTCTTTTTTACTATTCAGATCAACAGAAAAGAATATTTCTTCCACCTCCAGCAGGTATAAGAAATTGTGTCCTGTCTACAAATAATGCAGCAACATCTGTAACCATTGAAGGAATAAGGCGTGGCCTAGTATGAAATGTTTTTAAATCTTTCAATCATAATTTGCACTGGAACTCACTTTAATAGGAGGCATTGGGAGCAATGTACAGTACGAAGTTATAGGGTCTCCAAACTTGGAACATCGATTTTTTTATAAGCATACCGGTATATTAAAACTGCACATCAATCCAGTATCCATTTTGATGTTATACTTAGAAATGGTTAATGTCCAACATCAGTTTAATGCTTTGTAGTCTTAGGCTCTTGTCCAAGGGACTTTATACAGCACTCCCCATTGGGTAAAAAAAATATAAAATAAGTGAATTTATCACAATTGGAAATGTCAGAATTATTTCTATAGACTGATAAAACTTTTTATGTAGACTGATTTTTATTTTCTTAGATATGTGGTAGACAGCGGATTTGTGAAGCAGTTAAGCTATAACCCCAGAGCTGTACTGGATATTCTGGAAATTGTTTCTATCTCAAAGTACATCACCGGAAATTATGTCCTTGTTTAACAAAAAATATAATCGGGAAATTTTAAACATTTGGGATGTCCTTCTTTTTGTCAAAAGATTGAAGCTGTGCAGAGAGCTGGAAGAGCAGGTAGAACTGCACATGGAAAGTGTTTTAGAATTCACAATAATGAATGTATGCCTGATCACATGATTCCTGATATTAAGAGAACCAGTCTAGCTTCTGTTATTTTAAACTTGAAGTGCCTGGAAGTCCATGATGTCATTAGGTAAGACCATTGTTAAAAGTTCTGCAAATGTGTATTATCTTTTGGCCATGTATTTGTGCATTTTTCGGAGGAGGATGCTACTAGGCAAGAATGTTTTTGTGCTTGAGGCAATGTCATAGAAGATGTTTTGTACCACCAAAATGGATATCACTGGTCATTGGTTGTTTTCCGTTAACATTGTTCAGATTTTCAGACTAATGTAATGAGAGAATACTCTATATTTAAGGGCAAGTATTGATTGATGCTGCTATATGCATGTCAATGAGCCAATTAGAGTGCACTTGGGTGGAACAAGATTGTTATGGAGTGTGAAGCCTTCCTGGTTTGCAGCCCACCTTTCTGTTTGAGAGAAGAGCCAAGAGTGCAGTGAACTCCACAATTCTTACGTTTTGATATGATTGACCCATATCTATAGTGAAGTATGGTGGTGGTAGCATCATGCTATGGGGATGGTTTTCATCAGCCTATTCATCTGGGAATTTTATTAAATTAGAGCGACAGGTGAGTCTGTGAGGAAATATTGCAGCTCAAATGTTTATAATAGACATTCCATTGCTTGTACAACCTTGCTTTAAAAAAAAGTTTCATGGCTACTATATTCCTAAAAAATAGTATGTATATTCTGTGCCATATGTAGATTTCCATATCTTGATCAGCCTGAAGAAAAACACATTTTAGAGGCACTTAAAAAAGCTTTTCCAGTGTGGTGTGATTGACAGGTAAGTATCTTTTTGTAATCCTTAAACATAATTATCTAAATATAACTGCTGAAGAGTGTGACTAATGAAGGGAACATAATTAAAATGAAGTGGAGCTGAAAAGTGCCATAGACCCTAAAATAAAGAAAACCTTTTGAAAGCATATTTAATTACCTGGGTGATAAATTGTACCAGTGTAGCTAAGGGATTCTGTCATAATTCGGGGATGGTTTAGTTTTAATTTCTAAATTAAATTATTTACACTGCAAATAATTCACTCTACCATATAAAATTTTATTCCAACATGTATATATTTTTTTAGTTGTAATATTGGTGTAGGCAGACATCTCAGGTCATTTTACCTGGTCATGTGCTTTCAGAAGGAGCCAGCACTTCATGATGGAACTGTTGTTTCTCCAATTCAATGTAACTGGAGGAGTCGCAGTGGGAACTATCTTGTGTCAAGGAGCCGATATCTTGTTACCATCCCATTGTTCTATTGATAGGCTGCTGGGGAGGGAAGGGAGGAGGGTGACATCGCTTCAACTTGCAGTACAGCAGTAAAGAGTGACTGAAGCACAAGGCACATGACTGAGGCCACCTGGGAAACTGACAACACGTCTAGCCCCATGTCAGATTTCAAAATTGGAAACGGAAATCTGTTTGCTCTTTTGAAAAAAAGTATTTTTGTGCAAAAATCTGCTAGAGCAGCAGTTTTAGCTAATAGGTTTTAAAAATAACATGTTTTCCTGTGACAGAATCCCTTAAGCCAATAAGCAATGGCTTCTGATCAGACTACTATAACTTTTAAAATAAAGTAAGGATGTACCTGGTATCTGTGTGTAACTGCAGGAGTGCAATTTAGCAGTTCTATTAATAAATTGTCCCTTGTCTTTATCACAATTATGAACAATTTATGGAACAACAAAAACTATACAGTATATATTAACTGGACAAAAAGTATCAGAAATGTTTTAAACTCTCACAATCCAATATAATAATAACATTAAAAAAATTTGAATTAGGTTGCACTTTTTATTTATTTTTTGTTCAGTGCATTTTATGTTGCAGGGAAAGACAAGAATGTATATCTGGATATGTGATCTCCATTCTTTATAATACTATAAATTATTAATACTGCCTGAGATACATTTTAAGGAATCATTAATAATTCATAGCAAGTAAGAGGGAGGAGATTTTACATTTCTTTCTGAAACACGTAAGCACTCTGTATCCCCCCCCACCACCGCCTCTGCAATTTTTGCTTTCATTTTTTTTTAATTCATTCCTTTTTTAAAATATTCTACTCGGGAGAATCACAAAAACAAAAAGGAAGCTGGTCTAGGATATGAGGAACTATCCCAACTGGCTCGTGGCTGCAATGATTTTGCTACTTTACTTGTGAGCAGTGCAAAACCAGGTAAGTTCAAATAAATGCACTCATGTAATTATCTACATCTGGTGTTTGGCTATTCAGTAGATGTTATTTGTTTCACACAGTGCATTATAATAGATTTGGGTCATCTATTTTGTGTAAAAGTAAAGCCAAACCTGTGATTGATGAAGCTGGGGGCCGTGGATTGTAGTGGAACCAAAGTTTGTACAATTTATTAGCAAATTCAATATATGTTCTTAAAACTAGATAAACTTCCCGCAGTTTTGCTGAAGGGCCTGAAACAAGTTATGGCTTAAAAAAAAAGTCCACAGGATGATTTACTTGCTTGAGGTTTCTTAGCAATACATAGAAATCCATTAAACAATTTTTAAAAGCTACCAACTAAAATACTTCTTTATAAAAGGTTTACAGATTAAGGTAATATTTTATATTATCAGTTTAAATACTGCAGCTTGTTTACTATATTATAATATTGGATGTCATTTTGTCGGTAGGAAGTGGTTTCAATAACAGACTGAAAAGTGAATAGGAGAGGCCTAAACTGAAAGATATGGAATAAAAAGTGACTATAATATTGTAGCCTAACAGAGCATTGGGTTTTGGCTGTTGGGATAAGTGACCCACATTTAAAAGCTGGAAAGAGTCAGGAGAAGAAATAATTAAAAAATAATAATAAATGCAGACTAGTTTAAAAGTTGCTAAGAATAAGGCATTCTATAACATACTGCAAGTTATAGTTGAACTACCCCTTTAATTACATTTTATTCTTGTTATCTGCCGATGACTGAATTAAAAATAACAGTAAGGCTAACCATACATTTGCTTGTCTGGCCATCTCTGCCTGACCTGGCCACCCACATGCCAGGCCAATACGGAAGCCAGTGATCCGATCATACGGCTATGGTAACCTAGCAGACACCCAGAACGCAATGTTCAATATCAGTCAGGCAGGCCCTACCAAGAGCACCATACAAGTTACATTGTACTGATAAAAGTGTTGTGTTTGCTTCAGAAACAATGCCATAGTGCAAACCTTTCCACTAATGTTAGTTTTAATCACCTTGTGGCATGTGTTTTTCCTTGGCGACATCTCCCTAAAGGTGGCCATAGAGGTAGAGATGTCGCCAAACGAGCGGATATCTCCCGATATGCCCACACTGATGTGGGCGATATCGGGCTGATCCGATTGTTGGGCGCTAATGGATCCGGGGATCCATCGATCGGGGATGGCCCCACACACGGGCCAATAAGCTGCCGACTCAATCTGTAGGCAGCATTTATTGGCCCATGTGCCTTAAGTCACAAACATCTATCAAATAACATTTCATAATAGATTCATGGTTTCATGATCCTTGTGGGCTGCAAGACAAACAACTTCTGCTGCTTCTCAATTTACCATCTCCAATTATCATATACGGTATGTTTAAGGGAAATATTGGAACATTGTGGACAACATATTGTGGAATATCACACACCAGAAACAGTAATGTATATCTTGGAAAAAAATCAAGCTAAATGATTTAAAGGCAAAATGCTATACAACTAGATCTCATTTAATTGGACTTTCTATAATTTTCTTCTATCACCTGCGTACCTGTTTATAGACCATAGATAATATGACAAGAAAATAGTTTTTGAAGCAGATATCACTTGCCCGCCTGCTGGTGTTATCAGTAAAAACATATACATATGGATATATAGATATGCAACATATCTTTTATATTGTAATTTGTAAATGGTTTTCCTTTCTATAATTTTCTTTACCAGCCCAAATCCTGCAGCATGGTGTCATAAAAATGCAATTCACTGGCGAGCTTTAAAATCTGCACTAAATGTGGAAAAGCAATTTAAAGAGATCACAAACTGACTACAAAAGGTACAATATATTTATGAGCAGCAGTTGGTAGAGTCCTGCAGCAGGTGGGATACCCGCACCCGCAAGGCAGTCAGGTCTCAGACAGATTTTATTTGATTCGGATAGTGTGGGTGGCCTGCAGACCCTCGTAGGTCCCTAGCAATATTGTATGTGTAAATGGGTACTTTTCATTCAGGGAAAAGATTTTACATCTATAAGCCACACATTCAACATTTACATGGTGCTGCATGAGCAGATGGTACCAAGGAAGTATGCATGTATACCTTTATCATAAAATAATATACAACATATTAATACATAATTATAGCACAGACAAAAATGGAGTAGAGCACAGGAATGTGGACAGTAACATAGTGTGGGAATGCTTTCTGTATCCACTGAACGGATTCACATTGTTTAGAGCCTTAGTTGCCCTTTAAAAGAACAGTAACACCAAAAAATAAAAGCATTTTTAAGTAATTCAAATATATATACTGCTGCTATACATTGGTAAAAGCTATGTGTTTGCTTAAGAAAGACTACTATAGTTTATATAACTAAGCTGCTGTGTAGCCATGGGGGCAGCCATTCAAGTTAGAAAAAAAGGAGAAAAGGCACAAGTTACATAACACAGGGGGGCCCATTTACCTAGCTCCAGTGAAGGAATAGAATAAAAAAAAACTTCGAATTTCAAAAATTTTTTGGGCTACTTCAACCATCGAATTGGCTACTTCGACCTTCGACTACGACTTCAACTTCGAATCGAACAATTCAAACTAAAAATCGTTTGACTATTTGATAGTCGCAGTACTGTCTCTTTAAGAAAAACTTCGACCCCTACTTTGCCACCTAAAACCTCCCGAGGTGCATTGTTAGCCTATGGGGAAGGTCCCCATAGGCTTTCTGGCTATTTTTAGGTCGAAGGTCGTTCTATCGATGGATCAAAATCCTTCGAATTGAACGATTCAAAGGATTTAATCGTTCGATCGAACTATTTGCGGTAAATCCTTCGACTTCGATATTCAAAGTTGAAGGATTTACATTTGGCAGTCGAATATCGAGGGTTAATTAACCGTCGATATTCAACCCTATGTAAATCTGCCCCCTAATGTATGAGCTCTGTACTAGAATACAATAATATTATCTACATAGTGCATCTGCTATGTAACCTGTGCTTTGAATGGCTGCCCCAGCTACTACAGTAGTGTTTCTAAAGCAAGCATGCCAGTTGTACCAGTGCAGTGCAGATTTTTACTTAAGACAATTCAATTATTGCTGTTACTGTTCCTTTAATCTAAGAAACATGCAACGTATTTTTGTGAGTTGTAGACAAAATAAGCATTAGAATGTGAACTATTCATCTTCACTGGAGGCAAGCAGTATGGCATGGACCCGCCATGCTGCCTTTCCATTTCCCCCACATAGTACCAAATAAGTAAACATGGGCACTTCACTTCTGGCCCTCTGTAAGTTATCTCACAGTTCAGCAGGGATTTTACTGGAGCTAGAAAAAAAGGCACTGGCAGAAGTCCCGAAAGTGAAAATCTTGTTGCAGCTGCACCTGCAGTGATCCCCAAAGCTTATACAAATAGTGCTTACTATCTTTGGCTCCTATTCATTTGTAGCGACTTAATATTTAGCAGGACTGATTTTGCAAAGCAGAGTTAAAAGCAAGCACTAAATCAGGAGCAGTGCAGGGCGTATGCAAATAGCCACCAGTGTTTTCCTGATTATTTTTGCATTACAAACATTGCAGAATTGCTGCACTATTTCATATGGAATAAATGTCTGTTCAGGTGCAATATGAACAGGGGTTTGAATTAATGTGATTTATAGTCTCAGGCCAGGTAGCGCTTTGGGTTTCCTTTTCATTTGTTTTAAAGTAAGCATAAAGCGTTTTGTATTTTATGTTGTTTAGAATAAGGACTTTCCAGTAGAAATCTTTTGATGGTCCCAGAAATGAGATGCTCGGTTACTGTCTTTGTGCTGGTTATTTCTCCAATGGAGCGAGGAGGTTAAAAAAAAGATCCTTTTTATGAGCTTTACTGAAGCTACATTATTCATGTTACCATAATTATAATGGACAAGAAATTTATTTTCTGCAACATTCTGTAGTTTGAAGCCATGTAAATGACTATTTAGGATATCAGAAGTAGATATAATTTTAAAGGTGCCTTTAAGACTACTTGCAAGCTTTAACAACTTAAAATCTTCATCTTAAGCCCACCTTTCACTCAAGGTCATAGTGTTTTATGAATTTTTAATCTCTCTGCTTATGCTAGTCGAGTTGTATTTCTTCATATCGGTTGAGATTTCAATGAGAATTTTAAAGCGCACCAAGGGATTTTTTGACATTTCAAACATAAATAGC
This sequence comes from Xenopus laevis, assembly GCF_017654675.1. NCBI lineage: Eukaryota > Metazoa > Chordata > Amphibia > Anura > Pipidae > Xenopus > Xenopus laevis. The sequence goes on from NC_054373.1 coordinate 94,925,460, forward strand.
TTGTAAGGTGCAAATATGGGTGCTGAACATTTAAATGACATGGTAAAAAAATTTTTTGTGAAGCAGCCAACCAAACTTTTATCTATGACTCACTTTAGCTGTGTTGGAAGTCCATCTGCAACTAGTTGGGGGCCTAAAGATTGATCAGTTATGCTGAAAAAAACTGACATTTGGGAAAAACTTTGAATCGAATTCGATCGATTGCATTATTCCTTTGTTTTGAATTCAGCTGAATACGGACCAATTTGACCCAAAAAAAACTTCGACTTAATTTAGGTTGGTCTTTTTGAATTCGAATTTCGAAGTTTTTCAATTCAAAAATTCAACCCTTGATAAATTTGCCCCTTAAAGGAATTGTTCAGTGTAAAAATAAAAACTGGGTAAATAGATAGGCTGTGCAATATAAAAAATGTTTCTAATATAGTTAGTTAGCCAAAAATGTAATGTATAAAGGCTGGAGTGATTTCATGTATAACAAGTCAGTCAGATCACTACTTCCTGCTTTTCAACTCTCTTGGTTTACACTGACTGGTTGCCCTGGCTACCAGACAGTAACCAATCAGAGACTTGAGGGGGGGCCACATGGGTCATTTCTGTTGCTTTTGAATCTGAGCTGAATGCTGAGGATCAATTACAAACTCACTGAACAGAAATGTACCATGTGGCCCCCCTTCAAGTCGCTGACTAGCTCAGAGTTATAGAGCTGAAAAGCAGGAAGGTGGATTCCGGCTGTTTTATTAGATATCTGTTCACTCCAGCCTTTATACATTACATTTTTGGCTAACTAACTATATTAGAAACATTTTTTATTTTGCACAGCCTATCTATTTACACAGTTTTTATTTTCACACTGAACTATTCCTTTAAAATACCAGTTCAGAGTAAAAATAAAAACTGGGTAAATAGATAGGCAAGTGCAAAATAAAAAATGGTTATATAAATATAATAAAAAATGTAATGTATAAAGGCTGGAGTGACCGGATGTCTAACAGAACAGAACACTACTTCCTGTTTTCCAGCTCTATAACTCTGAGTTAGTCAGCGACTTGAAGGGGAGCCACATGGTACATATCTCTTCAGTGAGTTTGCAATTCATCCTTCCCATGCAGGTCAGATTCAAAAGCAACAGATATGACCCATGTGGCCCCTCTCAAGTCACTGATTGGTTACTGCCTGGAAACCAAGAGAGCTGAAAAGCAGGAAGTAGTGTTTATACATTACATTTTTGGATCACTAACAATATTGAAAACATTTTTTATTTTGCACAGCCTATCTATTTACCCAGTTTTTATTTTTATACTGAACAATTCCTTTAAGACACGTGTAGTCCTTCCATGCCAGTGCTGAAATACCTTTAAAGGGGAACTATCGCAAAAAAATGAAAATGTAATATAATCTTCCTCATACTGAAATAAGACACTTTCTAAATACAATCAATTAAAAATTCTGCATTGTTTCTGAAATAATCAAGTTTATATTACATTAATTACATTTTCATTTTCACGATAGTTCCCCTGTAACTTTTGGGTGATGCAACAGCAGTGGTTGAATAGAGGGTTATGAACAACAGCATGCTTTCATAAAGGGGATATTGGTAGAATTAATTGTGCATTTGAGTTTTGTTTTCCAAAATAGTGACTTTGGAATTTTGTATATGTTTACAATTATATTACAAGTTAGCAGGGGTTCATTTACTAAGCAAGCAATTAGCTTTGAACAGCCTCCTACAAATAAGAGAGATATGATTGGTTGCTATCGTTATCTGCACTTTAGCACCTATATTTGAATATCAGTTGTTAGAACCTATATTTGAATATCAGTTGTACATGACACTTGGCCTGAAAACTTGCACTTTGTAGGTTTGCTAAGCTCCTTGGTATCAACTAAGCAAATACTGTAGGATTTCTTGTAAATAATATTTTTATCTTCCGTCTGTAAAATAAAATGTCAGGTTATCTCTATCCCCCATGAACTGCTAAAAGACTTTGAACACTGACTCTTATTGTACAAAATTCCCAATTATTCCCACTGTAAATGGTAATGTGTAGTAGTAAATTGTAAAAATTCACTTGGCCTACAAGTAGTGATCTTGTGTACCAGTCAAGCCAGTAATTAAAGAAATGCAGTTATCATGCCCTGCCAGATTCCTTAGGTTTATTTTTTATTTTGCATATTGAAACAAAAATACAATAACACAAGGAAGAGGACAAAAAGAAAGAGAAAAAAGTGAGCCATAGAGTTAGATAATTGTATCCCACATTAGAAAGAGGGTACAATCAATCATTCTGCAAAGCTGGCAAGGAGTTCCAAATGGCCTCAAATATCTCAGAGCAGCCTCTTGCCAGTTATGTTCATATCTGACTTGGGAGGGAGTTGTTGACCAATTTTTCCCAGAATTGTGGAGGAGGAGGATCTAGAAATTTCCAGTGCTTTTTGGCATAATACAGTAACTGCAAATAGCACAACCTAGTGTATGGCCCAGGTTTAAACACCTGTTAATTCTTACAAACAGTGGTCAAGGGAGCAAATATTTGGGTGAGCCAACTTCTTCTCTAGGAAATACAGGATTGCACCTTTAAAACATTTGAATTACTGGACAGGACCAGAAAACATGAATAGGGAGCATATTTCATCTATGCATTTCGGACATTGGTCTAATACAGATTTTTGTCAGGCAATATGGAGTTACTGTAAATATGCCATATTTACAAACTTTATTTGAACGTATCTGTCTCTTATAGAAATGGACAACTCAGGTACCAGCTTTAATATAGCCTTCCACTTCTCCTCATGTCCAGAATGTTTCTCGAACAAGCTACAGCCTATTGTTAAAGAAATATATAAGTGGAATAACATTTCAGGGGGAGGATGAACATTTCCCTATCATATCAAAACTTTTGCAACACTTTCTTGTTTTTAAGTTCCCTTTGTGGTAAGGTGCCTCTCTTAACTCCATAACTGCCCAATCTACTTATATAAAAGCTGCTTACATTTAAAAAAATTCTCAAACACATTAATGATCCAGTGATATATAGAGATAATGTTCATAGTCTGTTCATAATATTGTTGGTTAGAATGGGTTTTCTTTTGACAAATATGTATTCCACTGGATTATATATGTATACAGAGTTATTGACTATATCAATTTATATTTGGAGAGTAGAAATTGAGTAGGTTTTTATTTAACACATTACAGTTATTACAGTTAATTATGCCTAATGAAATATTTAGCAATAGTTACTGATTCCTCTATTTTGTATCTACTATGATCTCTAGGCTATCTGGGGTTTTCTCATTTATTGGGTTGGGTGTCTCTGTATGTCAATCACCATATACATATTTGATGAATGGCTGTGTGTGAAATAGAATTTCATTAAATAATATATAGGTATGGGGTCCGTTAACCGGAAACCCGTTATCCAGAAAGCTCTGAATTAAGGAAAGGGCATCTCCCATATACTTTTTTTTAATCAAATAATCCACATTTTAAAAAATGATTTTTTTTCCTCTGTAATAATAAAACAGTACATTGTGCTTGATCCGAACTAAGATATAAATAATCTGTAATGGAGGCAAAACAATCCTATTGGGTTTAATTAATGTTTAAATATTTTTTAGCATACTTACAGGAGAACCAAACCCTTAATTATAAAAAAACCCTACCCTACATAGACCCCCCCTAAAAGTAAAAGCCCCTAATTCTTTACTTACCTCTCTTTTCAGAGTCTACTGAACACTGTGTACACACTGGCACCTGAGGAAGTATCAGTTAGATCCGAAACATGTAGTGCAATTGAATAAAGGATCATTTGTTTGACGGCTATGGTTCTCCAGAGTGATGTATCCTAATTTCTATATAAACACACCAGTAAACCCTCAAATTAATGCTGCTCGGAGTCCTCTGTCAAAAGAAACACACCATTTCTGTCCTTCTATTGTGTACACATGGGCTTCTGAATCACACTTCCTGTTTTCATCTTAAACCTCCATGGTTTGGGCTTGAGCATGCTCAGTTTGCTCCCCTCACCCCTCCCTTTTACCTCCTCCAATCCCTGCTGTAATCTGAGCCCAGAGCTATGAGTGGGCAGGGAGACTCAGGCAGGAAGTGATGTTGCACCAAACTAATACATGAGCTGCTAATCTAAAACAACAGAGAGAGTTTCTAGAGCTGTTTACTCATGTATGGTAAAGCATTCTACAGAACCATTGTGGTTAATCTATTGGCAATAAACTGCCTTGGTAGCTTTACCTTCTCCTTTAAAGTTACACTACTAGATACTCATCTCTCATACTACCATGAACCAAGGAGGGTTGTGATTGGCACAACAACTAATCATACACACAACAACTAATAATACAACTAATCAACTGTCTTTACATACAAAATAAATTAAAATAAATAAATTGCGTTTGAAAAAAGTTCTGTCACTAATAGTGATATATGTAGTTTAAGGAAACACAGTAGTACATAGTACAACTTTAATGTAGCCTCTAAAGAATAGTTTGTGTAGGGTGAAAATGTTGTAGTTCCAGGGTTAAACAAGTGACACTGTTTTCATTTGTGTGTGTTGGAAAGCTGAGCAATGGACTGTATGCAGTGGTTCTCAAAGCAGTGCAAAGGTTGCACAGTATGTTGCAGATAATTCACTTGGTTCTAACCCTTGGTTATCTGCTATTAATAGCTGAAAGTATGTAATGTAGAGAATCATTTCTAAAGTAATGACAGTCACAGGTTTTATCTTCTTTCCTGTGGTTATAACATACATTTGAATTATATATCTATTCATATTTATATGGTTTCTTAGAAAAAAAAGTCTGGATTGGCATAAGTGGTCTGTATTATAAGCAGTGGCGTAACTAGTTGTTACTGGGCCCCATAGCAAATTCAATTTAGGGCCCCAAAATATTTATAAGTTGGCTTATTTTACCAAGATATATTAAAATTGCTAATTAATTAGGGTCTCACTGGGCCCCCTACACTCCTAGGCCCCCCTGCAACCGCAGGGTCTGCTTCCTCTATAGTTACGCCCCTGACTATAAGGGTCTGTCCACATGGGCAGGCGACAAATCTCCTCTTCTTTGTGGCGACTAATCTACTCAATCTGAATAAAAACCGCCTAGGGGCAGCCACACAGAGCGCTTCATTTTCCGAAGTCGCCTGTAATTGCCTCACGAGGAAACTTCGGAAAACGAAGTGCACCTTGTGCCTGCCCCCAGGCAATTTACATTTAAGCCAGCGGAAGGCAGGACCCTAAGGATTTGCTAATCTCCTTCTGTGCAAACTGTTTAATTATTAACTGGGAATGTAGATAATGTATAATGTCACTAGAAGTTGCATTGGTTCCTATGCAACCATGTAGATTATAATATCATTTTCTTAAAAAAGTGTTCTTCAAAAGTCTGCAACACTCCTAACTTTTTTTGCCTATAATTAAATTATTTGGCCCTGTGCTTACTGGCCCTGGTCTGTATCAGGGAGAACTGCACTTTTAGCAAATAGCGAATCATAAGCTGGTATGCCATACATGCACAAAGTGCACTAGACGGATCCACACAGAGCTAAATCTAATAAAATCAGAATAGCTGTACTTGAGACATGTGAGAGGGTAGACTTCACAGCTAGCTGAGTACATTTGATTATGATACACACATCTAGCATGCTGGCTTCTAGTGCCCCTCATAAAAATAACATCTTTAAAAAAAATTAAATGTGATGTTTTTATTTCTACAGGCATTTTGGTATCCCCGTATGTATCATAGTGTTGGATGTTAGCCAGTACACCAGTCATTACTTGATTTTTATTTATGGATCCAGGGTGTTTTATTTTTTACTCCATTTATCATAAAACAAGGGTGTGGTCTGTTCTGATATTAAGAACCTACAAGATATGATCCTTGCTTGTAAGAATGTCAGTTCAGTCTAATTAGTTTCATACAATCATTGTGCCATGATTATACATAAAATATAACAGATGCTATTCCAGTATAATGTACAGTAAATAAATGGGTCTTTCCTTCACAAGTCTGTGGGACGAATCTTCTGTACATTGGATGGACATGGCAGCATTATACACATCCATCCTTCATCTGCTGTAAGTGTTACTATATATCTGCAGTCCCTTGAGAAAGGTCCCTGAAACATTGGGCTCCCAATAAAACTTTCATATGGTATGATTTCATCCATATATTTATCTCATTGCCAGGCTCTATTAATTCCTTTTTTATTTAGGGAGTTATTTATCAGAGGTCGAATTTTAGAGCTATGTGAGCTTTTATAGACCTCGAATAAACTCACAACTGTAATGGTTTCTATTTTAAGAAAAAACTTGAATGAAAAAAAACTCAAATCAGTGTAGTTGGGGTGGAAAACTTGAATGGGTCGCGTTTTCGACAAAAGAAACTCAAATTGATCGAGTTTTCTAGCAAAACCTACTAGTAAAGAAAAGGGATGGACCCAAACTGCTGGCTTCTGTTTACATATAAATAGATCACAAGCTGCTTCATTGAGATTCATAAGTTGGCCAGTGAAATACGCACACACTCTCACTCTCTCATATTGTAATGAGTAATGTTCCCCCTGCTGTTAAATGTGCTGCTTTATGTCCAGAATGCATAGGTTTACCTAAGTATGTGGCATGTAGCGGCCACAAAAGGAAAATCCCCCAATGCTATTATTGCTCTTGTTTCAGCTCCTGCAAAATCAACACATTACTGTATTTTCTGGTAAAGCCACAAAAAATATGTTCACCTCATTATCAGAATTCCCCTTGAGAAAGGCTTTTAACCAAAACCTTGGGGTAATTCTCATTCTGTGGCAAAGGTATCACTTCCTTTTATCTGCTTGTGACTAAACTTGAGTGGTACATATGCTTAAAATTGTGCATGTTGCTGACAGTTTTGTCTTATTCTGTATATATGACCAAACTGACCTTTTTCTGTGATTTCTTATGATTTTTTAAATATATATCTTTTGCAATACCACCTTGTCTGTATCTTTGGTGTGCAAGCCCTTTGTATAAGATTTAGTCTATTGTTTTGCCTTGTATGGGAGCATTTTTTGGGGGGCCTACTGCACCTGGAATTAATTTTAAAAAATTGCTACTATTGGTACATTAGAATGATTGATCCATATTTCAAACAGCTTTGAGAAATACAGAAAATGAAGACAAAAGCAGACACATGGACTTCAGATGTATGTTGTTGTCTAGGCCACAATTGGTTACTACCGCTGCTCCTTATTTGTTTTTTTCTTTTACGTTATTTGGGAAGGAATCCCAGCTGGAATGGATTCTCTTTCACAGTGTCTTGGTCACTTCTAAAATATTTGTCAGAACAGTGTGTCCTATTCGCTATGAATGGGTGAAAGACCTGCTGCCAAAATGACATGATATTGATGCCTATGAATTAAGTAATGTTGCCAGAGAAGAGATGACTACTAAGGAAATTATCAAGTGGGAGTCCAAAGAAGAAACAAAACATTGTAATAGTGAGTATTTTCCTTTAAAAACAGTAATCTTAAGAAGACCTGTGAAAATAAAGTGGTCATAGTGGGGGACCTACCAGGACCGGACTGATAATTAAAATAGGCCCTGGCATTTCAGGTACACAGAGGCCCAATCAGCCCACATAGAGGCCCAAACAGCTCCCACCAGCCCACTAAATACTGACTTTCTATGGGACCTTAGCAGCCCCTCTGGCATTTGCCAGAACCAACAGATTGCCAGTCCGGGCCTGGGACCTACCATGGGGGTGGGTATGTGACTGCACCAGTACTTTCCCCCCATGGGGTCTGTTGATGACTCAACTCAACGACAGGGTTTGCTGTGATACACGGTTTACCTTTTTATTGGTAAAGAAGATGGGGGTGGAGGTGCAAGGTTTACAGAGCCTATTGCAAAGTTTGCACTCATAGGGTCATAGTTCATTTCTAGGTGACCAAGATGTCCACTGCATAAACAAACTTATGCATTTCCTAAGATGAAGGCTTTTGCTAGGTTTTTAGACAAGCAGTAGCTCATTATATAGAGGGCCTCTTTTTATGTTTTGATTGTGCTCATACAGACATGAAGTATAATTTGATTTTACTTTCAGTTTCAGTATTTTTTTATGTATAGAGCAAGAAATAAACTTTTTTCAACAACATACTTCTTAACTAAAACAACAGGTGAAAATATGTTTAGCACAAGCCATTTTCACTGAAAAATGAAGTATATAGGCACTGCCACGTAAAACAGGTTTCAGTTTGTATCTTACTACAGGGTTAAAGAACGCTGAAAATACATATCGGTATTATGTGTTTGTATTGATTAACTTATTAAAGACATTCTAACAATAGATCTAAAATCAAATTTCCTTCAAGCAAAGGGTCCAATTAGTGAGGCTCTTAGCTTTTCTGAACAGGAATTTATTTCAAATTCTTATGATCCCCTTTTGCGATCATTTTTCATTACTTTCTGCATGCTAAATATGCATAACAAAATTTTGCCTACAGAACAATGAATGTACAGATACTAGAATATTTGAGTGCAGTGTCCATACAACAAAAAAAGAAACATGGCCTAAGAAATACAGTATTTGTGTCAACTTAATGAGTTTGACTTAAACTAATATCCAGTTTGTATCCTAGTTCTAACTTTGATATAGCTAATGATACCAGAGTTATTATTACATTTTATATCGTTGTGATCATATTGAATCTGACTTCCATGGTGTACGTTTTCCTTGTGGATAATAACAACATTGCTTGGGATTTTGTAATGGAGCAGATACCAGTTGCCTTGCTCCTTACAGATACAGTACAGGGAACCACTGATGAGTCCCTGGCTTTGGGAAGTAGTAAAGTACTGGATGGTATCTGTTGACTAGGGACAGTATGCAAATAAAAGAGAGCAACTGAAACAAATAATCAGCCAGCAGAAGGAGATGGAAAGAACAAAGGGGTATAAATTTGAAGGATAAAGTGATATGAATGGGGGAAATGTCAGGAAAGAAATGGCAAGGGGTGAATCTAAAGATAATGGAGATGATGGGGTAATTGTATGAAACATAAACAGTAGAAATAATATGTAATAGGGAACAAGAAAAAAAGAGGGAGAATGATAGAGTGAATTTAAGGCAAGAAGCCAGTAGTCACCGTACACCCCTAGCGAGATAAGTTCATGGTTATGGTCAGTTAACATGAAACTGTCAGGAAGGCGAGAGAAAATTATTGGATATAGATGGGAGAAAAATAATATGATAGAACAGCATGGGAAAGAATGAAAACTAAAAAAAAAAAAAAAAAGAAAAGAATATGAGTTGAAATAAAGGCTTCATAGAAAAAAGAATTAACTGTAATGGATAAGATAAACCCAAAGAAATAGGAGAGGAGAAAAGAACTCCAATTGGAAGGGAGAGAGCAAAGACGGAAACGTAATAGAAAATGTAATTAAAGGGACAAGCTGTACAGAAAAGAGAGGGGAAAGGGAAGATGGTATAGTAGGGTGAAGTGCTATAGCATGGACTGTTTAAATCTGAACATTTTAAGATACTTTCCTAAAATTATGGATTAGTAACTATTTTTTTTTTTTACTTATTTTTGTGTCAGTGGGTGACTAGATTAAATCTGTGCACAGAACTTCACGCAGCAAAGTCCATCCCTGGCTGGCAGATGGAACAGGGAGTTGGAGCATTGTGACATCTGGGATGCTGAAATATCACTGTATTCCCCTTTTGTCTTTTAGGGACATCAAATCAATTAGAAGTAAGCACAGCAGGTTAATTAAGCTTTGTAAAAAAGAAAACCCAATAACCTTTAAGTAGAGAATATTGATTACTGTGAAGGACAGGTTCTTGTTCTGTGGCTTTTTCCTTGCTATTTACTATTAGGTTAACTAATTACTGCATATAGGTCAAGAGTCAATAAAGCACGATTTATACTAAAAATCTTCTTTAGTGTGACCGTTAATAGTGACTATCTATACTACTGTGTTTGTGATTGAATTAAGAGTCAACACACAAAAGAATGGTGGCAGTATCCAACTTGGGCACTATTTGCATGTGTCAATCAGAAGAAAATCAAAGTGGAGGACAAATCCACAGCAGTAATCTTTGACTGCAAATATTTATTGGGAATGTGAGGAACACAACATGTTTCGGGCTAGGCCCGTTATCGAGTGTGCAGGAACATACAGGGAGAGAGCATTTAAACATTCTATGACCTTTCGCCTAACGTGACGCATTGTGGGTAGGTCATAAGTGATATCAAATAGGCAATTAGTGTAATTAAATTATCCAAGTGTTTCAAACTAGCTTAATATACGGTATAACAGAATGTCCACAAAAAAGTCTGCTTAAAGTTTGTTTGTGAAGGGTAAGGTATTTTTCAGTAGCAGTATGCACAAAATGTCTCAGTCTTAAATATATTGATAATGGGTTGAGTGCAGAGGACTCTTGTATTTGTCTAACTCTATATGTATTTTGTGGTCACAGCCTTATTGCACCCCCCTAATGGTTATAAAAATTAGTGGTGAGCACAACTTTTCCTTGTCTGTTTATACATATTTACTGGCATTGTAGTAGCCGGTAAATTTATAATACACTTAAATTCAGCCTCTGGCCCCATTGTCTTCTGTAAACGTACCCTTTCACTAACTTTTTTTCTCCTCTTGTCCTCCTGGAGATGACCGTTGCTCCGCCCACTTTCAACATCATCGGCGCCCCTCTGACATCACATATTGTCTCTTTTGACGCAGTCCCCCCTGCTTGCTGGTAAATTCAATCTCAAAAGGTGGCTGTCACGGTCGGCACCCAACACCAGAACAAACACCAGGCACCCTGGTCTCGTGCTTCACCAGTAGTGTGACCGCCTTTGGGCCTCGGGAGGAGCCCTCGGCTTACTTGGATGCCACCTGGAATTAACGAGAGGTGCAAGATGAGGGTTCTGGATAGGCAGAGGGGCACGACTGTAAAGCAAAGTCTTTGGACAGAAGATCGTAGTACAGGGCGTTAAGCAAAAGAGTCAGATCAGGCCAGGGTTGAGGCAGGCAGAGAATAAACATAGTCAGGCAGGCAAGGGTAAAACCAGGAAGTCAATCAGAGGGTTAATCAGAAGAGGTAGTCGGTAATCAGGCAAGGGTCAGGATCCAGAAGTCAGAATAGTCAAAATAGCCAGGCAGGGGTCAAAACAGGAATCAAAACAGGTTCAGGATATAGCAACGAATAGCACAAGGCTCAGAAGTACCAGGAAACATCTAGTGATGGGCGATTGACCCTTTTCTCTTTGCCGAAAATTTACATAACTCATTGAACTCTATGGGCGACAACTTTTTATTAATGCACAATATATTTTTCACCCATTATAGTCTGCGGGCTTCATTTTCGCAGTGAAACTTGGCTCATCACTAAAATTCATAAAAGATTAAAAAAGTTGGGACAGAAGAAGCCCTAGATAAAATCAAGAAAAGAAATGATGATAAATCCATATCAGATGCAAGAGCTTGGTACCTACAAAGAAAGCAGCAGAAGTCTGAAATGCTGAAGATAGAGCCAAGCTGACAAATCTACAATATAGAACATGTGCTCACACTGCTTAGTACATCAACAGGAGATGAACCAGCCTATTAACCGAGGAAACATCTGATTTGCTACTGATAGGAGATGTAGTTTAGCAAGACCTTGAAAGCTGAGGGTGGGCAGACTTTATTGCGTAACACTGAGCAATATCATCTGGTACTGATGCCTTGAGCAAATGTACTTAACATTATATCACTGGAACTAGAAAATGGTTCTGTAAGTTGTATAGATGGGTTATTACTATATAATGTGTATTTGCACAGTTTGGATTTTAGCCTATATTAGGAAGTATGACTTATTAAATACCATGGTATTTTCTAGCTCTCCTTGAAGTTTTGTAGATCAAATATTTTTTCTGTTCTATAAAACACCTATTTAGCCTTTGCAGAAATTTTAGCAATTGTTTCTGTTCTTTCTTTTTCTGTTATTGCTGAACAAGCCTTTGCAAACAATGATAAAAGGGTAGCAGTGAGACATAGGTACAGGTATAGGATCTATTATTCAGAATGAATGAGACCAGGGGTTTTTCATATAAGGAATCTTTCTGTAATTTCATAATTTTTGTAAAATTTTGTAAAATTAATGTATTTTTCTTTTTAAAAATATATATATATTAGTCAATGTTCATAATTTGTTTGTTTTTATTTGCCTTCTCATACTGCCTATTTTTAGCTTTCAATTTAAAATGCTACCTGCTTGTCAGGGTCACTGACTCCGGTAGCAAAAAATGTTTTCTCTATGAGGCTACATGTTTGTTACTGTTACTTCTTATTGCTTATTTTTATGTAGAGTCACTTATGTAATAATTTTCCATATTGACTTCCAAACCACTGGGTGGTTTTCTGTGTACATAGGCAACGAATAATGAAGGTTTAAGGGAGCATTGCATCTAAGGATGATACCTACCATATATAAGTATAGAATTTCTCCTATAGAAAAGCATTTTATTGGCAGCCTCTCTGAGCAAACATTTCACAATCAGCCTCCGTTATTGTAAGAGGGACATTGCAACCAGATAGATGCTCAAACGAGAGCTGTAAAACAAATATTAAAATATTTGAAAGTCACAAAAATGACAATGAATTGGGAATTGTCATACCAAATATAATTACAAATTAATTTTAGGCCGAGCTATTCCTTTAATTAAATGTCTCTCCGGAGAAGTGAATTATAAGGGAGTGCTTTAAAGTAATATTGTCCTGAATCTTGTGTTTTTGGTTTTTAATGCATATTCTACATTGTGCTCTTTGTAAATAATTGATTCTGCTAAATAAAATGTTATTCTTCAGAATAATCAATGTTTTTTTTTAAGTTGGAATAATTATATATAGGCAGACATCTCAATTCATTATGCATGGTTCTGTGCTTGAGGAAACTGCATGTACAGCATCACACAGGTCCTTTAAGGCAGCTGCTGTTTCAGCCATCCCATTCTGACAGCCCTGATGTTAACTATAGATCTTCTCCTCCCCTTATAGCAGAGTTCACATATATTAGTCAGACTGACAATTAGATTATACTGTATTTACACCTTACTGCTGCTCCTACAACTCATCACCCCCCTTCCCCCAAGCCGCAACCTGCATTGTTGTTTGGCTACATCTTAATGGCCAACTTAGATTTTATGAATTTACAAATTGGGGGATTGGAGGACTTGAGAGTAGGATTTTGAAAACAACGAGAGAGAGAGAGAGAGAGAGAGAGAGCACAGGGACAGGATAGGCAGGGGCAGTTGCAAACCATTTGGCAAAATTTTATTTAATAACTTTTAGTACTTTGCCACTGTCCACTGGTCCATTTCCAATCCCCCCCCTGTTGAAAATAAAGCAGTGGATTCAGTGGCACCATCTCTCAGCTTTGTGCCAGCACAAGTTAACTGTTAAAAGTATAAGAACTTAGCTATGCAGCTGAATGTTAACGGATTCCAGTTGCATCACCAGGCCCTGTTGTACTATCAACAGCAAAGTCACAAAGCAGAGGGGCAAAGAATCCATCAAAATATTTTCTACAGGGGAGTTGTACTGCTGTCTGTTGACCTTGTACAATTTTTATCCCAAACTTTTCTTCACAACTAGTGCATTGTAACAAAGGGCAAGCCATGTTCTCATAGTTTTCAGATGTGCTGAGCTTCAGCCATTATTTTATCCCAAAATCACACATGTCCAATATAGATTGCCCCATTACAAAGAATCAGAAAACTATTCACCAGAACACTGGGTGCTGTGTTTCAGCCTTCCAGCGGTTTACCCCAAAATCACTGTCCAAGTCAAATCGCAGTCTATGACTCACTATGAGAAATTCCTGAAAGCCCTTCCATTTTAAGGACGATTTTCATAGAGTGTAATGGAGAGTTACTGAAAAATTTGGCAGGCAAGGTTCACCAATTTCCCTGTGTGCCCTCGCCCTTATTGTCAAGCTGATCCAGAGAGCCTGAGGCTCTGAAACAGAACTGTGGTAACAGCAGAAAGACAGAGAATTCCTATCAGTTCAGGCAGCTTTTTCCATCAGGAGTGGTGTCAGGGGAGTATTATCTCATTATCTGTTCATTGTTCTTTTGACAGGCTGACCTGACACTGCTCTGTTTACATCAACTGGTAAGTGAGAGGGTAGTGACATCACTCCAATATGGAGAGCATCAGAAAAGAGAGGCTGAGGAGAAAATGGGAATGAAAGGAAATGGCGTGCCTTAGTTCAAAGTAGAATGCTTTTGTGTGACAACAAAGTAATAGAAGACAATTCCAGATACCTTTAGCAACAGCTACTGTAATGTGAATTCTGTTAACCAATAGGCACAGAGGTATTCCATATATGTGTATACATAATAATATAGTATGTATATATTGTTTACTTCTTCTGTTGTGTGTCATGCCTGGTTTCAAATGTTGATTTTCTGATGTTTTATCCCTAGCTCCTGATGCTCCTCCATGTAGTGTAATAACAATGCGTTGGACCCCCCTGTTTTAATTGTGGTTCTATGAGTCTCTCAAAGTAATTCAAACACACCAGCTACGTATAAGCAAAGGTTTATTTCATATATAGAATGAAGAAGATATACATTACCGAATGAGCAGAAGAGCAAAGCACAATCAATCTGCAACCAAGGCTGGGAGATCCCTAACAGCACGCAGATCGAGTCACTCAAGGAAACACGGAAGGTCCTGTGGCGGCATGCGTTAACTCCACAAGTGAGATCTCAGCTGACCAAATGGTGACCCCCAGTTTATATAAGCTTTCAAACAGTAAGCTCATTGAGAAGCGTAGTTAATAACTCATAATAAGCTCATTTAGTGGTTTAGTCAATAACTCCTAATGATTTGGTTAATAACAGATCTTGCTTCCCATATGCTCATCGGGATCTGGCCATACTCCCAACAAGCACATCTGAAACAGAGATCTTATCTTAGCTAACTGGTAGCTGAATAGCATATTGTGCCCCTATCTATAATAAAGAAGAGTCTGATAAGGGCTTCAGAAATCATAAGCATATTAGATAATACATTTGAAAGTATTAGGTCATCGAGTTGATTACTTCCCATGATTTCTCTTGCACAACGCTTCATTATACAGGATTATGAAGCCGTTTTGTATACTATGATACAAAGCCTTGTTATTAGGGATGCACTGAATCCATGATTCGGTTCGGGATTCAGCCTTTTTCAGCAGGATTCGGCCAAATCCTTCTGCACGGCCAAACCAAATCCTAATTTGCATAAACAAATTAGGGGCGGGGGAGGGAAATCACGTAACTTTGTGCCACAAAACAAGGAAGTAAAAAATGTTTTCCCCTTCTCACCCCTAATTTGCATATGCAAATTAGGATTTGGATCGTATTCGCCCGAATCTTTCGCGAAGGATTCGGCTGAATCCAAAATAGTGGATTCCGTTCATCACTATTTGTTATACGCAATTATAGGTCATAAAGCTGTCTTTTTACACTATATTGGGCTCAACATATGACATCAGGTTCAACAGTAGAACAGTTTTGTGTTATAGTTTTATATAGCTCTGTAGCAAAGTATTGCAATGAGCTATTGGGTTTAATCAGATTATTACCATGAGCCATTATTGAAAAAACGCCTATTATTACACCACCACATAAACAAATCTTCAGAGGGGCCCTCCAGGCACTCCAAACTACCCGCCCACCCCCTCATGGTCCATACATGCTTGAGCACACTCCTGCCCACTAGTATACAAAATGAAGCAAGGTGGCTATAGAAGAAGCTAACTCCTGCTTACTCTATATCTACACCACTGAGCAGATTGGCCCACACCCAACCCTAACTCGCCCACTTCCAACCCATTACTGATGCCACAAAGGAAGTGTGGAGGAAAGGAGCACCTATAAGCCAGACAGAGTAAGGTCATGGGAGCAGACGGCAGAAGGGGGAGCATAAGGGAGAGCTCAGCTCAAACCTGCCCACAAATCCTGTCCAAATGTCGGCATAAACACACCTGAACCCCAGATTTCATGCTGGGCTGCACATTATTAAGGATTAAACAGGTATACAAAAGTAATGGCATAAAGAAAAGGTAATTCGATCTGACAAGCAAAGGCTGTTACTATGGTTATCAGCTAATGCCATAGGGGCTGAATTTGGCCTGCTGAAATAAGCAGACCGAAATCAGCCCTTACGTACACATTAGCCTCTTCTCCTGCCTGCTCCTTAAACCATTGTGTTGGCTCGGGGGCAGGCCCATGTGGCTGATTTTGCCAAAGAAATGCTAGAGTTTGCACTCTTGTGCCAAAATCAGCCAAGTGTGCCTGCACCCAAGCTGACACAAAGGTTCCAGGTGCGGGCAGGACAGAAAGCTAATATCCATGTAGGGGTTGATTTTTGGCCTGTGTATACAAGCAGACTGATTTCAGCCCTAGTGTGGCACTGGCCATACAAGTCATCAAAAGGTCAGGCAGTCACATGAGGCATATCTATCACCAGATAGATTTCGCACCAAGTGGTGGGAGAAACGTATATGCTTGGTAGGGGCCACCATACAAGGACAACATGGAGCAATGTGCAGGCAAGGGCACACTGAGTGAATCATCCACATTTCTAAGCCTGCATTTTGTACACTTGTGGAGGAAATCGAATTGGCACGAAAATATAAAGAATGCATTTTTGCTCCGAAATCCGCTCAGTTTAGCATAAGATGGAGCAGATAACAGCAGATCTTCTTTCCTCTCCTAGTAACAATTAGTAACACGGAACAATAGTACAAAATGTGGTGAGCATCATGCAGCAAATTAAATTACAAAGCGGAGTAGAGGTACATACTGTAAGCCACTAGTTAAAATAGAGCATTCTTGTCTGTGGCTTCAGCTGCATCATGTTTCTAGTTACAGTTTTCAAGCGAACAAATTCATAAAACATAATTATTTTTATTGCCTTTTACCCAAGAATGGAATACATTTAATAGGGGTCACTTATGATTGCAAGTGCAGTTACAAGGTCGCTTTAGTCATGCACAAAAAGCAATTCAATAAACTAAAAGGTGTAGGGGAAAATGAGCAGTTCCCAATCCTATATTACTTGGGCTGAAGCCACTACAATAAATAGTATATTTCTTATTGTTTAAGGTTCTTAATTTAGGGAATCCATAACTAACAATATCAACTTTGTCATTATGTCCATAGTCCATGAATGAACTCCTTGAGCTTAAAGGGATACTGTCATGGGAAAAACAGAATTTTTCAAAATGAATCAGTTAATAGTGCTGCTCCAGCAGAATTCTGCACTGAAATCCATTTCTCAAAAGAGCAAACAGATTTTTTTATATTCAATTTTGAAATCTGACATGGGGCTAGACATATTGTCAATTTCCCAGCTGCCCCAAGTCATGTGACTTGTGCTCTGATAAACTTCAATCACTCTTTACTGCTGTACTGCAAGTTGGAGTGGTATCACCCCCCTCCCTTTTCCCCCTCAGCAGACAAACAAAAGAACAATGGTAAGGTAACCAGATAACAGCTCCCTAACACAAGATAACGGCTGCCTGGTAGATCTAAGAACAACACTCAATAGTAAAAACCCATGTCCCACTGAGACACATTCAGTTACATTGAAAAGGAAAAAAGGCAAGCCTGCCAGAAAGCATTTCTCTCCTAAAGTGCAGGCACAAGTCACATGACTTGGGGCAGCTGGGAAATTGACAAAATGTCTAGCCCCATGTCAGATTTCAAAATTGAATATAAAAAAAACCTGTTTGATCTTTTGAGAAATGGATTTCAGTGCAGAATTCTGCTGGAGCAGCACTATTAACTGATTCATTTTGAAAAAAATTTTTTTCCCATGACAGTATCCCTTTAAATTGCTGATAGCTGACTGCAAAGCTTTTAGATTCGTAAAGCCTTTGCAGATGTATTTAGTACAGGAGATAAACAGCCACGGCAAATCAGTCACCAACACAAAGATTAGTACAGAATCATTGACAGTTTTACAACGAAAGTCTATTTAAACAAGGGAATAAAATTCAATAAAATTTTGAAAAAATAAATGAATACTTCCCTTTAAAATTGGTGTTGACCTGCTAACCTTTAGCTTTTGTTAAACCGCAGCTCCCAGCATGTCTGGAACTCCATTTTCCAGACATGCATATCCACACTGAATGCAGTTGTGTGTATTTTCCCCAGTTTCCAAAAGGATATTTTCAACTTGAGGCTATTTGTAAAATAAGAGAATATATATTGTCTATTACTACATTACACACAGTACATAACTTCTGTACTTCTAACAGCTTGGAAACAAATGCAGAACACTTGAAATTAGCGTCCATAAAGTGAGAAACCTTGTGTAGTGTTTCCATGCTACCTTTTCTTTTACTTTCAGTGTGGCAAACTCAGGCATTACGTACTAATTAGAACTGACAGCGGCAGTTTAGTGAAGAGTGTAAAGAATAAGATCAAGCTAAGTTATTTTTGAACAAGGTCATCTACTTATCTTGTGCTCAGATAAGATCAAACATTAATGCTTTGGAAGGCAAGACCTATATATGAGGTCATGTGGGCAAAAATGTGGACAATTTCATCATTCATACACTAGTCTGCTTCTAAAGGATTAAATTAAGTATTCATAAGATTTTAGGCATTCCTTTGGAGTCACGTGATAGTTCAGTTACCAAAATGTATTGGAAAATAAATACGGTACTGCATCAATTATCTTAAAGGGATTGTTCACAGTTGAGTTAACTTTAATATGGTGTAGTCTGTAGTGAGTGATATTCTAAAACAATTTGCAATTGGTTTTTATTTTATTTTTTTGTGGTTTTATTCTCATTCTGAGACAATTTGAAATTGGGTTTTATTTTGTCTTGTTTTTTAGTTAGCAATTTATTCAGCAGCTCTCTGATCTGTAATCTGATTTGAATAAGAGACTGGTGACAGCCTGAATAGAAAGATGAGTAATAAAAAGTAGCAATTTTGAATATCAGAGATCCTTACTAGCTCTATCCTGGAATGGATTTGTGAGCTTTACTTGAGTCCAGGGTTCTTTTCAGTATAAACTGAAGGGGTCATTTGGAAAATCCTTTCCATATACTGTAAATAGTGTTCAGTATAATAATATTTTAAAACTTGGATAAAATGGAGTCTATGGGAGATGGCCTTTCCGTAAATACTGAATTTCCGGATAATGGACCCCATAATTGTATATGTTAAGGAACTAACACATATATGAATATTGCAGCAACTGTATTTCCACCCCTGAAGGTAGCAGGCAAAACGACTGTGTTTATACATTCTTATACCATAACCAACAGTATGTAGCTCACCTTATATGCTTGTAACATTATTCATAAATTATGAACTTGTTGTATTGGAAAGGAATAATTGTTAAAACCAGCTCAGTCTAATATGAACCATGTGCCATAGCTTGCTCCATCCATACTGGTCCATAGAACAACACAAGTAAACCTAATTCTACTCCCCTAGTTAATAAGTATTTACTATTAAGCTGACATGAAAACTCTGGTTCATCCTTTAAAAGTCCTCAAATAACCTTTGAGGCTTGTATCAAATATAGCAGTATTTTCCCATACTGTTGCTATGCAGTTTTTTGTTTTACATAAATCCATGTGTGTAGAAGAGAACAGATATGCAAAGGCCTATTTATCAAAAAAATGTAATTTGTGATTTTTTTTATATTTTTGTAATTCAAATAAACTCGAAATTTTACAGAACTGGAATGTTTACTTATTTTTTTAAAAAAAAATATAAAAAAAAACTTGATTGAATCCAACCATGATAAAATATCAATTCATATTCTACTCATCATCTTCAATGAGTCTACAAACGCTCAAAAGAATGTTACAAATTAAAAAAAACTGACATTTTGCGAAGGACAAGTCCCATTGGCTTCTACATTAACATGAATTGATTTTTTTTAAATCATATTACACAGTAAAGTCAAAGGCACCTTCAGCTTAACCATAGTAAATATTTTTTTATAAAATGAAAGCATCTTACCTACTGACCTACATTACCGTGAATCATTAATATAAATAATGAGTAGTGGAAGAGTGCAATTAATAAGAATTATATAGTCTCTCTTTAATAACAAAAACACAGATAATTATGGTTTCGTACCTCCCAACATTTGAAAAATGGAATAAGGGACTGTGGTATGGTGACAAAAAGGTCCCCAGTTTCCTGGGGAAAAGTGATTGATGTTATGTATGTTGGGTCACGGATTCTCAGATATTGTTACTGAGGTGAGACCAGTAGTGCTATTAGCAGAGAACCACTAAGTCTCTCTGCAAGGTTTTTGTAATTGATGATCCGGGACTGGTCTTACTGGGAACCCGCAAGAGTAGGGTGGGGCGGATTCCCAAATCCATAGGCCAGGTTTTCAAGAGGCCCTAGGCCTATTTAGTACACCTGATGCTGAGCAGCAGTGCTGAATGTGTGTGAGACAAGCTGCTGGTGTTCTCAGCTTCAGGAGAGAAAGCAAAGCATTTGTTTTGTGTTAACCAGAAGGTTGGATTTTTTCTGTTGAACTGCTGTTTTTCGGTTACCTTCCACCTGCGAGGGGAAATTTCTGCAGCCACTGGAAAATAAACGCAGGCAGGAAGCCCTTAAATCGTTCCTGGTGTGTGAAGTCGCCTCATTTGCAGCCTACCAGCGAGTGAACCCCCACAGGGACAAAAAGTTTTGTTGCGCATGCCCCTAAATACCATGTCCATTGTACTAAATTTCGCAGGTTATGGAAACTTTGAACACATTTCTGGGAGTTTTAGGGTCCTGTTTTATGTGTTATTACAGTTTAGCTAATGAAAGTAAAATTGCCTTTTAAACTGCAAGTCTCAGTTCTCCCAAGAGACCTACTTCTTAGTTACAGTTGTATTTTTGCTTATCTTAAATTTTTTGAAGCTGAATCAAGCAAGTCATATTTAAGTAAGAACACCTTGTGCACTTAATAAGAAAAAGCAATATTGGTTATATCTATGTCCACTTCCAGGAAATAAAAAACTTGAATTGTTTGCTATACTGTATTTTTACAAAGCTGTACAACAGGCTTATAAACTGCTGGAGAATTTAGATCCTCCAAATTTTGATTAGAAAACGTTTCCATCTTGGGTTGCAATGGAACTTGATAAAATATATTCTTTCATTCTGTCTCGGTGTGGTCCTGTACCACCTTTTAAACAGGAAAAACACCATAAGAATTTCTCTTAGAAACAAAAAGGGAGTTGCTTAATAAACGTGTAAAGCCAGTAATATCACAAATTGAAAGCATCTTCTAGGTACCAAAATTGCATCAAGGTGCACCCAGAAAACAAATTACAATTGAGAAGGAAAAGAGGGAAGTGTGCCATTCTGGTACTCCATGGAGGACTGCGACTGTTTTAGTCACAAAAGCACAGGAGACAAATGCACCTCGAATCCTTACCTAGAAAGTTAGAAGCCCCCCCAAAAAAATATAGTATATTCTTAACACTTACTCTTCCAGAACTCAAAAGGGATAGGAAACTAAAGAAGCCTGGGAAGTTTCATAGTTTGAAAATTATACAGGAAAACATGTTTGCCTGGGTACCTAAAGGACTTTTCAATGACTAGATCACTTACCCTTTTTTGTGGCAACATAACAAACATTCTTGATCCCTAACATTGCTAAGCATCTGCATTTCTAATATCCATTACAGTCATATTTTTTTTTTAACAGGTGTTCTTTTTATTGAATTTTCAAAAAAAAAGGGGGGGGGGGATACAGAAAGGAAGGGAAGGGGGAACAGATACAAGAAAGCAAGAAAATAAAATAATAATACAGCAGCAGTCTTAACTTCACAGTCGGACAAAGCACAGCAATATAAGGACCACACAGTTATGGCAAAGTTAACATATGTGTCTCCATCCAGACACCCCATATCCTATCAAATTTGTCGGGTTGCCCTCTAGCCTCGTAGGTCAACTTTATTAGAGGCAGCATCTTATTAACATAAGCAAACCAGATCGCTTTCTTGGGAGGAGCAGGGGCCATCCAATGCAGTACAAGTACCTTTTTAGCATAAAATAGCAATGTCCTCACGAGAACCCTGGTATTATTGGCTGGTATCATATCGTCTAACAGACCCAGGAGGCAAATTTCCGGTGACTTTAGAGGGGGTAACTGCAGCGTATCAACAATATAGCCTACCACCTTAGCCCAGTATCTAGCTATTATAGGGCACGTCCAGATCATATGCCAGAGAGAGCCATCATTATCCCCACACCTTTTACACAATGGAAGGGGTATTTTCCCCATTCGATGAAGTCTATTCGGGGTCAAGTAAATCCGCATTAAGAATTTGTACTGAATAAGTCTGTCCCTGGTGCTTATTAGGAATTGGTAAAGCCTATCCGTTACTTCCTCCCAGTGCTCTTCAGTCAAACTGGGGATATCAGCCTGCCACTGACTGAAAAGGGAGCGGAACGGGGGGGACTTGGAGGATTGCAGACAGGCATAGAGCCTGGAAACCATTTTAACTGGGTCCTCCTTCCTCAGTTGAACCAGAAGGGGAGGATCCCCCAAGACCAATTCCCCAGACCCGAATTGTGCCCTAAACATATGCCTCAGCTGCAAATAACGGTACATAGGAAGGTCTGGAACGCCCATCTGATCCCTCAACGGAACCATATCCAT
Organism: Xenopus laevis; assembly: GCF_017654675.1. NCBI lineage: Eukaryota > Metazoa > Chordata > Amphibia > Anura > Pipidae > Xenopus > Xenopus laevis. The sequence continues at coordinate 94,948,127 of NC_054373.1, forward strand.
GAACCTCCCATCACACACAATGTCCCCCAGGTATTTGACATTATGCTGGGCCCAGAACCACATGGCCTCTGATGGAAGGAAGTGCTGGAGGTGTGAATTCCTCCAGAGAGGCAGCCGTGGGGACAGGATAGGGGATGGCATTTTGAGTGTTCTCAGAGCAACCAACCAAGCCGCACGGGGGGCTACCATGCAAGGGGGCAGTGTAGGCGAGTCCCTCGGCTTCCTGAGGATGCAATTACGAAGGGCTTCTAGGGATCCCACTAGACGGGCCTGTAGAGGTACATTAGGATTACTCAAATCTTGCGTTAACCACCAGTTAATATAACTAAGTTGGCTAGCTATATAGTAGTCATGAAAACTAGGGAGATTCAATCCTCCATTCATAGACGTGGCCATCAGCTTGAGTGACGAAATTCTAGGAGCTTTGTTACACCAAAGAAAAGGGGTAATCAGAGCCTGTATGGCCTTACAGGTTTGTTTGGGTATAACCGTTGGGGAGTTATGAAATAGATATAAGTACTTGGGTAGATAGACCATCTTCACAATATTGATCCTGCCCCAGAGTGTTAAAGGGAGATTACCCCAAGCCTGTAATACCGTGGCCAGTTGATGATTAATGGGAGAAATGTTCAAGGGCACAAATAGTTTTGGATCCAGATGGATGGTGATCCCCAAATATTTAAATGAATCAACCCACTTAAGGCGGGAGTCAGCCGCTAGCTGGGGGTCTAAATCCGGGTCCAGTGGAAAGATCACAGACTTAGTCCAATTTATACGGAGGCCGGCATAGATTGTAAATCGGGCAAAGATGTTTAACACTTCCGTTAGAGAGGGACCAGGGTCCGCCAAATAAATTAATACATCGTCAGCATATAGTGAGATTCTTTCCTCTATTCGGCCATACTTAAGACCAGTGAGATTAGTGGAAATACGAAATTGAGTGGCCAGTGGCTCTATCGCCAAAGCAAATAGGAGGGGGCGACAGGGGGCAGCCCTGTCGCGTCCCCCTGCCCAGAGGAAAGGACGGAGTGATAAAGCCATTCACTAAGACCTGAGCCGTGGGATGACTGTAAAGCAACTTGATCCACTTAATAAATTGTTTACCAAAACCAAAGGACTCCAACACTGCCCACAAGTATGGCCATTCAATAGAATCAAATGCCTTTTCGGAGTCTAAAGAAACTACCACCCTGGATCCCAGGTTGTCATGAGGGACCTGCAAATTATAATAAAGCCGTCTTAAATTAACATCTGTGGACCTCTTGGGCATAAAACCGGTCTGGTCAGGTTCAATTAACTGAGTAATAACCTGTTGCAATCTGACCGCCAGCACCTTTGCCAGGATTTTGGCATCTACATTTATTAAGGAGATGGGACGGTATGAACCGCATTGCTCCGGATCTTTCCCTTCCTTATGGATCAAAACAATAAGCGCATTAGCAAAGGAGGGCGGGAGTTTACTGGCTTGGTTGGCCTGATTCAGAATTTCACAGAGTGTGGCCGGTGTTTTCTCCCCCAAGGTACGGTACCACTCCAGGGGTAGCCCATCTGGACCCGGGGCCTTGGCAGGAGTCATAGAGGCTATAGCTTCACGGATTTCACCCGGTGTAATAGGACTGTCAAGTAAAGCTACATATGAAGGGTGTAAAGTAGGCAGGGGAATATCCAATAAAAAGTCTGTTAGCTGGGCCTCAGTGTAAGACACCTGGGAACAATAGAGATTGGTAAAGTACTCAGCAAATACGTCTGCTACTTCACGCGGATCCGTAATCGGATGCCCGGTAGCAGATATTACCCTATGAATGATTGTTTGCGGATTAGTAACTCTGGATAGATAGGCTAACAGTTTGCCTGACTTGTCACCTTGCTCAAACCCCCTCTGGGAGGCATATAGTAGCTTTTTCTGGGTAACAGCTGTCATTTTACATTGCAGTTTAGTGTGGGCCTGCATCAAGCCATCATGTAGGTCAGGGGAGGGGGCCTCAACATACGCCAATTCCGCCGCCTCCAACTCCCAAGATGCCTGCTGAACCTCCCGTTTGGCCTCAGTCCTCACTCTACTAATGGATTGAATCAGGGCACCCCTCGAGACCGCCTTAAACGCATCCCATAGCATAGAAGGGGAGGCTGAACCCTGATTTTCATCCCAATAAGTTTCTGCCGTCTCGCAAACTTTCTCCGCCACCTCTTTTTGTGTGAGCCACAAAGGGCTGAGCCTCCACCTTCTATCCCCGGACCCTGCATAAGGTTGTATAGTGACAATTAAGGGAGAATGGTCGGAAATGGACCTGGCACCATACTGAATGTGTCCAATTTTGTTAGCCATCTCGGAGGACATCAGAGCCATATCTATTCTCGAAAGAGTTTGGTGTGAGGCGGAATGGCAGGAAAAAACTTTAGTCCCAGGATGTCTGGCCCTCCAGACATCCTGAAGCCCCATTGAGTCCGACCAGGCCTTCAATTTAGTTGGTTTGGTATCAGCTGAATTAAGCCTATCCAACACAGGGGTCATGCCACTATTGAAATCACCCACCCAGCACTGAGGGACCAATGGAAGAGCCGCCACCCTCCGCATTACCGTATCCAGAAGTTCCGTTGTGAAGGGAGGGGGTACATATAGATTGATCAATATAAATTCAAAGGAGTAGATAGTACAGTGCATGATAAGATATCTACCATAGTGGTCCACATGAATGTGATGAAGCGAAAAATGAAGGCCCCTCCAGACTAGAATGGAGACCCCTCTCGCATGAGTGGAAAAGGTAGCGTGGTACGCCTGAGCGACCCACGCCCTTTTCAGCGATAGGACTTTTTGGCCTGTTAAGTGGGTTTCCTGGAGGCATACAATCGCCGGGGACCATTGCTTCAATGCATTAAATAGGAGTGCCCTCTTAATTTTATCATTAAGGCCTCTGATATTCCATGAAACCAAAGTAACCTTAGCCATAATCAAATAGAAAAATGCTACTGTATGTCAAGACCTCGCTGCTGCACGAGTAAGTAAGGGAGTGGGGGCGAAAGGGGGAAAAACCTGGGGAAGACCCACAACACCCTAGCCCGCCCTGCCCACCCTGTAAACTGGGGTGGGCCTCGACCCCTAACAAAACCTTAATAGCCAGCGCCAGGGACATGGCGACTATAGCATAAACACTATGTAGTTAAACAAAATACTCAACATAAGCACGGGCCCCCAGTCCTCCGGGTTTTGGTGAGTGTCCCCACAGAAAAAACAGATGGTAACAATGAGAGACTGTCCATTGAAGACATGAGTGGTGGCCAGTAAAGAGGAACACAACTTGGTACACCATGGAAGGAGGGGATATACTCACGAACCCAAGGCCACAAGTCCGCATCTGAAGAGTGGACAGAAACCCCAAAGGGTAGGTACACCCCAAGGGGTGAGCAGGATGCAGGAGGGCCTTATCGCCGTTCCAGCCAGTCCATGGCCTCCTGTGGCGTCACAAAAAATCTGGTGTTGTTGCCGTCCACCACTCGCAGCTTGGCTGGAAAAATTGTAGAATAGAGAATGCCTTTATCCCTGAGCTTCTTCCGGACCTCCGCATATTTGGCTCTTTGCCGCTGGACTTCCATAGTATAATCCGGATAGATCATAATCTTGGCATCTCCGACGTGTAAATCTTCTTTAGTGCGCATCAGCCGCAAGATGGCGTCGCGATCCCTGTAATTAAGGATCTTGGCAATCATGGTGTGCGGGGGAGCCCCCGGGGGAGGTTGCCGCGATGGAATACGATGGGCCCGCTCAACCAGGAACATCTGAGATAGATGGGCAGCCCCCAGGTGGTCCCTGAGGAGGTTTTCCAGGTACAGTTCAGGAGTGGCCCCCTCCTGTTTCTCGGGTATGCCGACAACGCGTATATTATTGCGTCGCTGCCTCCCCTCGAGGTCGTCGGCCCGCGTCTTACAAAGCTGCAGCTGATTCTGAAGATCTGCGATTGCACGTGGGACCTCTCTGGTAGCGTCCTCTAGGTTCGAAATCCGGCGCTCCGACTCCGCTGTGCGCTCTCTCAAATTTTGAAGATCTTGGCGGAGCAGCGCCAAGTCAATCTTCACCTCCTCCACCCTAGTATCAATCTTTACCTCCACAGCTGTCCGTGTATCCCGAATCGCCTGTAGGACCTCCTGGAGTGTCGGTTCTGGTCGCTCAGGAGGCTCAGGTCCGGCCGGATCAGGAGGGGGTGGAGGTGGCGGGTCAGCCCTGCACAAGCGGGCGCCATCTTGGTTCGGATGCCGCACATATTTATCCAGCTTGCTGGTCGTTGCTTCGGCCGACTTCTTAACACCTCCCATCTAGTGGCCTCAGGGGGCACTCGGGCACCCACAGGGAAAATTTTGTAGCCCGTGGGGGCACAGGATCAACTGTGACGGAGCAACTGCACCGGAGCTCTGAGCAGACGCGTCTCTCTACATCGGCAGTTAGGCCACGCCCCTCCATTACAGTCATATTTACAGTCATTTCATAGTCAATACATAGTTCTGCAAACGGCTTCACCTGTAATGTTAGTAACCAAAACAGCAGTTTTCACTAAAAGGATACATATTGTGTGAAAACAAGAATGTGCCAGTGCATTATACTCTTTTAAATATAGACAGAAAGTGCTGAAAAACAGTGTTTCAAGTTGATTTACTGGATATTTCACCTAAACCTCTTCTAGTCCCGCCCATCTTTTCCACTTCCTGCTGCCTCCTTTCCCAGTCTGTTCAGGGGAGCAGATGGCACTCAACAAACTGCACTGTAGGATGGGAGCCAATCAGCAGCTGCTGTGCTTCTGGCAGGGACCAACTCATCTGAAATATGAACAGTGACCATAGCAGATCTATAGGGAGCTCCATTAAAGGGGCAATTTTTGAAGAGAACCATATATTATATATTACTGGCTACAATATTGGGGGGGGGGGGTCATTTATCCTATATGTCTCCTTTAACTCTGCAGGGATACTGTCATGGGAAAACATGTTTTTTTGCAAAATGAATCTGTTAATATGCTGCTCCAGCAGACTTCTGCACTGAAATCTCTTTTTCAAAATAGCAAATGGATTTTTTTAGTTGTAATTTTAATATCTGACATGGGGCTAAACATATTGTCAGTTTCCCAGGTGCCCAGAGATTTGCATTCATTACTGCTGTACAGCAAGTTTGAGTGATATCACCCCCCTTCCTCCCGCCCCCAGCAGCCAAACAACAGAACAACTGGAAGGTAACCAGATAGCAGCTCCCTAACACAACATCAACAACAGCTCCCTGGTAGATATGAGAACAATGCTCTATAGTGAAAAATCCAGGTCTCACTGTGACACCTTCAGTTACACTTGATAAAGAGCTAGTCTCGAAACATGTAGTGTTAAATAAAACAACCAATTTTGCAGCAATCCACTGCGTCTGACTGAAGTTCATCACACCTCTCGTTTTTGCACCTTCAGTTACATTGAGTTGGAGAAACAATAGCCTATTAGAAAGCAGTTCCATAGTGTAACACTGGCTCTTTGTGAAAGCAAATGACCAGGCAGAATGACCCGAGATGGCTGCCTACACACCTATATTACAACTAAAAAATTACACTTATTGGGTTCAGGAATTAAATATGATATGGTAGAGTGAATTATTTGCTGTGTAAACAGTGTCATTTAGAAATAAAAAAAGAGATGACAGGATCCCTTTAAAGTCCACAACATCAGCCTGACGTTCTAATTGAACAATATGATGATATTGACTGTGTGGTACCTATATCTGGCCATATCACATGACATTAGCCAGTGGCACACACTTGATATAACCTGGCTGCTGGTTATCACTTACAGGTACAATGACAAAATGGACAAGGGCAATTCACAGAAGGTGTATCAGATATTTTCTAATGTGTCAATTGAAATGCTCTATATTAAAGCTATTTCCCATGTGACCCCTGTACCACTGTCACACGCACGCCTGCTTGTGTATACGTAGTAGTAGCACATCCCCACCCACAGGGATTAGTACTACAGGAAACCCTAAGTAAAATCTAGGTTGCTGCCTTTAACTACACTACAGTGCCAAAACAGCCGTGTGTGTGTCATCTTCCGCACAGTAATCGGACACAGCAATGTAAAGACGGCCGGCAATGTTAATAATTCATTTTGCAATTGCTTCTAAAGAGCTAAAATGATATCCACTGCCTCCATCATTGGTGTCTAAAGCTGCAGTTTCCTAGTGTGCATACGCGGGGTGCAGCAGTGACACAAGAAGATTAGACGAACCCGCCCTACGGAGGAGGATGTAAAGAGCAAACATACAGGGTGACATTCAAAATCCACCCACAGCGAGCAGCACTCACAAGCTCCAAATTGAACAAGCCAGCCTGCGTCATGTGACCAGGAAACCAAGGCCAAGGTAGTAATCTTCCGGAAATGACATCACGTCACAGAGTCGCATGATGTGGCAGAATTAAAAAAGGGTAGGAGAAAAAGAATCCCTGACTCTCTCGGCAAAACCAATAAAGGCAGTTTGTATGTGGACTGCGCCCCTCGCTTCCTTCGTTGAAAGATCGTGTGGTTGACTTAAATACCGTCTCAGCTACCGTCTGTAATTTGAGGGACGGAACTAGTGAAAGATTCCTGTTGTATCCCTCCGCCTAGTGGTGGGTGTTCCCGTGAGTTGTATTCGTGCGCGTGGAGGAGGCGGGGCGGTGGTTGTGGGCAAAGCTGTCGCTCCGGATTGCAGAAGCAGGTCTCTCCGTTTCCGCCATTGCGGCTCCTACCTGAGGGACACCCAGAGAGAGCGACAGAAGAGGAGGCGGGTTGCATCCATTGCTTATAAGAATATTAAGGAATATCAGTGCCGTCCCTTTCTTGGGGTTTCTCCTGTCCAGCCCATTGAACTAAGGAGAGAAACAAGGTGACAGCGGGAGACAGTGCAAGAGAAGCGGCAGCAGCGCTACAAACGCCATGGCTCAGATCCTCCCGATCCGCTTCCAGGAGCACCTGCAGGTAGGTCGTCCTGTCCGCTCCCCTGCTTTAACTATCATGTCTCGCTGTATTTCTCCAGCCAGAGAATCTCCCGCTTTTACGCTACACTCGCCAGTTTCCGTCGGCCTGCGATGGATGGGGGGAGTTGAAGCTCAATTGCTGGAGAGCAGCAGCAGGTTGATGATTCCTGTCGCGCTGGCCTGTCTAGTTCGCACGTCCGCGTATTACGTTCGTAGTCGAGTTTGTCACACATGCCCCCGGCTGTGAAGGGAAGAGCAGGCCCGACAGTGAGAGGAAGGTGTGTAACATGTCAGTGACTAGCCCTGCGGCCCTTCCCCATTCATTTCTCCCGTGACCTCAGTGGGAAAGCGCTGCCGTGTCCCTCAGCGCCTTCCGCATCTTTCCATTGATCAGCTCGCCTTCAATTGGATCACTGCTACGCGCACCCTTCCGGTGTAAGAGTCAGCCTTGCAATGGATCAGTCTTGTGTTATGGAGACACAATGACTAATGGCTGGATTTCATTAGGCCTTTACTTCATATTAATGGCCCTCGGGTGTGTGCACTGAAATATACACAAATACAATATATTAAATATTTGTCAAGAGTTATTTTTTTTTACGCTTCATTCAGGGCTCCCTCTGTATAAAAGCTTATGTTATAGAGCAGAGGTTTTAAGGTGCAAACCTGTTTTTTAAGGTCCAACATTTGCTAAATCCTTTTTATTCCCTATTCCTTAACCTTGGATCCCCAGATGTTGCCAGACTACAACTCCCAGAATCCTTCAAAATATCAGCAAGGGCAAAGATTGCTATAATATCTGCTGTCCACTTTAGTGCATAACCGTGTTAAAGAAAGCATGGGTTGTTATTCTTTATTTAAAAACGTTACTGGGAACAGAAATGAACCTCTAAATATAAACCTATAACCCTTTCTCGTGACGTGACTTCGGAAAACGAATCGTTCCGAGTGCCATCCTGCTGGTGATTTAAATTCTAACCGTGAGAAGGCATTTAGGGGAGATTAGTTGCCCCAAAAAAGAGCAAATTTCTCTCTAGGCGACCACCCCACCTGCCACCACCCCAGCTGTGATTCTGTCTGTTCCCCCCATTCAGTGCTTTTAGGGCCCCCAAAAGAGGAGCCACACATAAACAGACTGTATAGGTATTTCCCTGCTACTGCCTTTCCTGTTAGATGTCTCACTTTTCTTTTTATTATATTATATTTATAGAGGGGCAAGCATTTTCTTCTGGTGTTCGGCCCATACTGTAGCAGTAATATCAAGCAGCATTTTTATTCTAGAGGCAGGGCTTTCTGTGCTTAGGTCATCAACTGAAGCTGAAAGAGACACCTCAGCAGGTGTATTGAAGAAGAGAGTCTGCAGGCAGGTGTATTCAGGAATTCATGCATGTAGACGAGGGAGTGTCAGCTACAGCTATTGTGCAACACAGAGGTGACAAATGAATGGGTTTACGCCTAGTAGTAAAGGCTGTGCAGTCTTTTACAGTTGATGCTTACAATCTTATGTCCATGCTTTCAGCTGTTGTTGAACTACAGTTAAGGTTGAACTACAATTAAGGTAGAGAGCAGCAGGCTGAATATTTTTCATATACACGTATGTTTGAATTCAACGCATTTTGCTTGTTTAAGACAATAATATGGAGTTACTTGAGAGAAAGGTCAACAATGCAGTACTAGCTGCTAACAATCGTGTTTATTTCCACAGTCGTGTTTATTTCCATTTTGCTTGTTTTGTTTGTTTTCATTATTGATTTTTTTACTTCGCAGAAGATTTTAGATGTATTAACAGTTTATATTCCTGTAATTCTAAAAATGTTGCGTAACATACATGGCGTAGATCCATATTACCCCTCTGTTTAAAGGAAAACTATACCCCCAAAATGAATACTTAAGCAACAGATAGTTTATATCAAATTGAATGACATAGTAAAGAATCTTACCAAACTGGAATATATATTTACATAAATATTGCCCTTTTACATCTCTTGCCTTGAACCACCATTTCGTGACTCTATCTGTGCTGCCTCAGAGATCACCTGACCAGAAATACTACAACACTAACTGTAACAGCAAGTAGTGTTGAAGCAAAAGGCAGAACTCTGTCTGTTAATTGGCTCATGTGACCTTACATGTGGTTTGTATGTGTACACAGTGAATCTTACGATCTCAGGGGGCGGCCCTTATTTTTTAAAATGGCAATTTTCTATTTATGATTACCCAATGGCACATACTACTAAAAAAGTATATTATTATGATAATGGTTCATTTACATGAAGCAGGGTTTTACACTTGAGCTGTTTTACTCAATATCTTTTAATAGAGACCTACATTGTTTGGGGGGTATAGTTTTCCTTTAATACATTTCCTATACATTTTCATTAAAAATAAATATGCACTTGCTCACTACATAGTTCTGAATGCAGTCGTCCAGTCATGGGAATGCCTATGATTTTACTTGTAAATGAGCAAGTTGATATTTTTTTTTTTTGGTACCTTTTTAAGTTTCAACATTTAGTCAGGTCCACCTTAGCTCATAACATTAGGGGTACTGGTAGATTTGCGGTAGTTCCAAGAATACTTACAGCACCAAATGTTCTCATATTTAATATAAAAATCTGAAATAGTTCATCCTTAATCTGATCCTAACTAGGGATGCACCAAATAAAATATTTTAGGATTCGGATGGCATGCTCCACATGCGGTGAAACATTTTTTGACTTCCTTGCTTGTGTGACGAAAAGTCACGTGATATTTTGGAATCTGTGCATCCCTAATCCTAAATGACCTTCAGGATTTGCTTCCACAAGTATACTGGAGAACAAATAGGAATTCTCACATCTCATCCTAACTGGACTTCAGGCTGTGCCTCTTAAGGAGCTTTTCCAGGCACCGAGTTATTTAGAATGTATTGGGAATCTTGCTAGTTAGTTTTTGTAACTTGGGTGATGCTGGTTAATATATTACCAGATGCAAGAGAGACAGGTGGTCTATCAGTAGAGCTTACAATCTAAAGCTATGGCACAAGCAGTGTTTTCTCAACTGGCTTAGAACTGCTGAATGGAAAAGGACAATACAGCCTTCATCTGTTCTGTGTACGAAGTGACCTTTTTGAACACAATCCCAAAATCCACCTTGAGGCCGATACCCATTTGTTACTGTCATTTTGTATGCAGGAAAAATGCATAGTTGATTGACCATGTGTTCTATAGGCCTTAGTCCATAGGGTAAAAATGTTTAACCAGTTATTGTTAATGTTTTATGGTGATGTTTAACTTTCCTAATAATAAAAATATATATTTTAAAATGAAGGAAATCTTTTCTGTTTGTAAGTAAATCCATCAACCATCATTTATCGCATAAACTAGAAGCCTTCATGTGGCTGCTTTGATCTTTGTGCTGTAGTCATTGGTATTACTCCAAATCTATCTGAGAATATTGCTTTCCAATATAAATCTTCCAGAAGGCAGCTACTTACGTAGCCAAATATTGTTTTATGTCCGTATTCAAATGCAGTAAACATAATTCTTAAACTGTGGAAGAATACTTGATAATACATGAATGTATCTTGCACTGTTTGAAAATGTGTTGCATAGCTCTTAACTAAAAAAAAAAAATTGGCTGCCATTTCTCTTGGATGTTTAAGTTGTTACATTTTGGGGCAGATTTATTAAGGGTTGAGGTGAAAGTTAAAACATTTTTTATAGTCAAAACTCTCAAATTCAAATTGGGAATTATCCAAACTCAGTTCGAGTTTTAATTCGAATTTTGAGATTTATCATACTCTGCCCCTTTAAGAAGTTGACTATTCGCCACCTAAAACATGCCGAATTACTGTATAAGTCAATGGGAGAGGTCCAGGGATCAATTTGGTGGTTTGCAGTGTTCCTGACATTCAAATCCGAATCGAGTTTTTATATTTCGAATCAAATTCAATTGGAGTTTTCGGGTCGATTCAATTCGTCCGAGTTGAAAAAATTCAATTTCATTAATACATTTCCATTGGTTGAGTTTAGAATTATATAGTGAATAAAGTACCCCCTCTTGTAAAATATAAGGATATTATAAGTTACCGAGGCGTTTCATGACCATATAAAAACACGAGGCCGAAGGCCGAGTGTTTTTATACAGGTCATGGAACTCCGAGGTTACTTCTAATATTTAACAACTGGGGGTACTTTATTTATTATAATACACAAATTTCAGTGAGTCATGTGACCGAAATGACATCAGAACTCACCGTTTATATATATATATATATATATGTATATGTATATGTATATGTATATGTATATGTATATGTATATGTATATGTATATGTATATGTATATATTTATGTGTATATATTTGTGTATATGTATATATTTATGTGTATATTTATATATATATATATATATATATATATATATATTTTATGTATATATATATATATATATATATATATATATATATATATATATATATATATATATATATATATATATATATATATATATATATATATATATATATATATATATATAAACCAACAAAATGGAGTGGAGATTAACCCTGGTCTGTGACCAAGTCCAAAGGACAAATTATATATCTATCATAGACCATAGTAATAGTATCATTCAATAATTAAAGAAACATATTGGTCAAAATTAACAATATGATAAGTATAACAAAAGTTATAAGGAATGTACGTGATGCCATATTCAATTAGTCCCAACAACCCAATGGAAATGTGTTACAAAAATTATTTTCAATCACATGAAAGCATACAGATCATACTCTCTGTTAAACCCTTTAGGGGACAATGTAAACATACATTGCAAACATTGTCCCCTAAAGGGCTTAACAGAGAGTATGATCTGTATGCTTTCATGTGATTGAAAAGAATTTTTGTAACACATTTCCATTGGGTTGTTGGGACTAATTGAATATGGCATCACGTACATTCCTTATAACTTTTGTTCTACTTATCATATTGTTAATTTTGACCAATATGTTTCTTTAATTATTGAATGATACTATTACTATGGTCTAACTAACACCGATGTGTTATATTGTTTAAGTATATGGTTATTGGTCTATGTATAATACATGATAAACCACATCCCACTTATGGGTGTGGCCTGTACTTATGGCTTTAAAAGGATGTGATGTCATTTAAATCTTTATTGCTTGATAAAGAAGCGGGAGCTTCGAAACGTTGTACTTATTACTTGCTTGATAAAAGTTTTTTCTTGATGAACAAGCAAGTTGTCTGGACTTTTTTGATTGATATATATATATATATATATATATATATATATATATATATATATATATATATATATATATATATATATATATATATATATATATATATATATATATATATATATGGGAAGATTTTGGGATAGGTGTGGCCCAATGCAAGTAGTTTGATTTTGATTAAACTACAAGTTAGTCTTTTGGTGTAGCTTCTTGCCACATTTTTGTGATAAAACTCAGAGGGAAGATGCTCTGTGACAACTGGTCTTAAAGGGGAAGGAAACCTAGTTGGCACAAAAACCCTCCCCCCCCCTCCCGTGTGTTGCCCACCCTCCCTCCTCCCCCCTGGCCTACCCGTCCCGCTGGGCAAATGCCCCTAACTTGTTACTTACCCTTCTGCGCAGGTCCAGTCCAGGGAGTTCACAGACGACTTCTTCTTCCATGCGATCTTCTTCCTGCTTTGAACGGCGTTTTGGTGCATGCGCAGTAGATCGTACCGGCGAAATGCTCCTACTGCACATGCGCCGGTCAAAGCAGGAAGAAGATCGCGTGGAAGAAGATGTCGTCTGTGAACTCCCTGGACTGGACCTGCGCAGAAGGGTAAGTAACAAGTTAGGGGCATTTGCCTAGCGGGACGGGTAGGCCAGGGGGGAGGAGGGAGGGTGGGCAACACACGGGAGGGGGGAGGAGGGTTTTTGCGCCAACTAGGTTTCCTTCCCCTTTAAGCTGGCCATAGACGTAAAAAAAGATCTGATCGTACGAATCCTCGAACAATCGGACTCCCCCCATCTCCCGTCCTGCCACTAACCATTCCGATCAAATAAAATAAATTAGTTAAAGAACAGATCAGCCGATGTTCTGCCCCTGACAGCAATCGTACAAAAGTTATGTCCGACAAAGCTGGTGACACTGAAAATCGTACACTCGGCAATACATGCAGAGAAATTATCGGCAGCTGACAAATCTTTTAATCTGTCCAATCGATCAAAAGACCGATCTCCGTGGGACGAAAAACGTTTTGACTCTCCACACACAGTCCGAAAATCGTACGATCGGATCTTTGCATCTATGGCCAGCTTTTGACTATAAAAAGTGGTTTACATTCAAAATGATTTGTTCCGTCAATACTCTGGTTTTATATGCCTTTTTCTACCTCTCAGAAGTCCGAAAGCAGAAAGAAGTATTTTTTTTAGAGAAGTGTACGTGTTTCAATTTTGGTCACCTGATGTTAGGACATGGAAAGTGCTAGGCAGGGGTGTGCATGCTTATATGATTAATGTGTATCTTAAAATGTGATATTGCAGGACTGTAAATAACATTGAAATCCATCTTGTAGAAACAGAGTCTTTCTCCTTCCTTTAGGACAGACAGTATACATTATTGAAACAATAGTTCAGGTTACATAGCTATTGATTTCTTTCTTCATTAGTGGAAATAAGGGGTTATTTGTGCACATAGTACAGGCAGTACATTTGTGTGTAACTGTTGTTTTGGATTTACGCAACATTTTTTCACTTCTTGTAGTTGTCATCAATACGGAGTGGCCAGGGCAGTTATTCAAGGCGGCCATATTTGATGTTCTTTCAAGTGAGCTATATAGCATAATTTGGAATAGGTACAGGTAAATTGCTCTAGGCAACATAAATTATAACTTGGTACAATATAATTCTCTGTCTGGCTAGGGTCCAGGGATGATATCTACTAGCAAGTTGTTGCTTTTGAACTGTGTTGGCAAAGTTCACTTGACATTTACATTTTTTCCCCTGGTTGCATCTTCTAAGGAAGCTACCTGTTTTCTGTTCTTTAACGATAGAGACCAGGTGGGGGATAGCGTTTTATGTACATGGAATCTCTGGCACTGTTCAGCTTTAGCAAGCTGTTTCACAGGCATTGTACACAGTATCCTCAACCGCAGTTTGACTTGGCTGAAGGATCAGTAGTTGAATTGGAATGGTGCCGTCTGTAAAGGAAAAATGTGTTTCTCTTGCAGCACAATCTTGGACTAATGGCACCATTTTTTAAAAGGTGTCATTAGAGCTTCATGTAGCAAATTTCCTCTTTACAGCATTAAATATACCCTTTTTCCCTTTAGGTTTTCAGTGTTTTCCTTGTATGTCTGGTTTCTAGGGCAGATGTTTGTTCTGTACAGTGATAAGATAATAAAGTAGTAATAATGAAGCAAGGAGTGAAATGAAGACTTTCCGTAAAAGAATATGCATATGCATATGTGTATACCTTTATGATTCTCACCTTTTCAGGAAAGATATATATATATATATATATATATATATATATATATATATATATATATATATATATATATATATATATATATATATATATATATATATATATATATATATATATATATATATATATATATATATATATATATATATATATATATATATATATATATATATATATCATATATATAATATATATATATATCATATATATATATATATATATATATATATATATATCATATATATATCATATATATATATATATATATATCATATATATATATATATATATATATATATATATATATATATATATATATATATATATATATCATATATATATATATATATATATCATATATATATATATATATATCATATATATATATATATATATATATATATATATATATATATATATATATATCATATATATATATATATATATATATATATATATATATATATATATATATATATATATATATATATATATATATATATATATATATATCATATATATATCATATATATCATATATATATATATATCATATATATATATATATATATATATATATATATATATATCATATATATATATCTCACATATATCATATATATATATCCTATCCTATCCTAATCCTATCCATCATATATATATGTACACACACACATCATCATCAGTTAAAAACGGTGAGTTCTGATGTCATTTCTGTCACATGACTCACTAAAACTTGTGTATTATAATAAATAAAGTACCCCCTGTTGCAAAATATGAGGATATTAGAAGTTACCTCGGAGTTCCATGACCTGGGCCTTCCGCCTCGTCTTTTTATGTGGTTATGAAACTCCTCTGTAACTTATAATATCCTTATATTTTACAAGAGGGGGTACTTTATTCACTATATAATGTGTGTGTTATTTTCTGCCACGCATTGTTTATTCACATGTGTCAACCTTTTACATGTTTTGCATTCCTTATACAGGGGCAGATATAAACTGCCAACAGCTTAAGTCTGTAGCTTATTGGGTAGTGTATGGGGCCCTCCGATGAGCTTCCCTTATCAGTATCTGGCATGTTTAAAAATCCGGCTCCCGTTCTTATCCTTGTTGTGATCCGATCATTGGGCCCTAGGGCCCACGATCGGATCAGCCTGAACTTCAAAGTGTCCCGTTTAAAGCACTATTTTAATATGTTGCAAAGGTGACATGTAGTTATTATTAACATGTATTTTTAGAGCGCCAACATATTGCGCTGCGCTGATTCCAAGTTAATTTCTCTTACCCTTCTAGTTATCTTTTGTGCAGGCCCAAAGAGAAACACTTTCATCTTATTTGCAACTAAGGGGGGTGCTGAAACATAGACTATAATGTGCCCACCATCATGTTCTGTGGTTCGTGAGGGTGTTAAGAAATGATATAAAGAGAGGCGGCATTGAAGACAATGGTAGTTCATTAGGCTCAACCGTTTGAATTGAAGGGGAAAACAAAAAATAACTTGCTTTTTTAAAAGTAAACCTTTCAAGCAACTTTGTAATATACGTCAGTTAAAATATGCAAATTCTTCATGATTTTTAATGGTTTGGAACAATTCCCTAAGCCCCCTGCTCTCCTGCTGATCTGTCTGACTACTTTGTTGAGCTGGCTGACTACTGTTGCTTTGTATCAACAGTCAGCTGTCCTTAGCCTATATCCTCCAAACCCCACAATTCCCTGCACATTTGATTTCAATAAGCAACAGAACATCACAGTGCAATGCATTGTGGGTTATGTAGTTCCTGCATGCTGTCTGTAAGCTGTGGAGTAGTTGTTACAATTTGTAACATCCGTGTTTGGTCCCTCCACCCCTGCCAGGATTTCAAATGATGCAGAAAGAGAAGAACTGTTAAACAGCTGGATTCAAGCATTGAAAATTGCATTAATTCGTACTTTTTGAAGAAACGGGCAACTTTGATGGTTATATTAGGGCAGGCATGTCCAAACTCTGGCCCGCGGGCAAATTGCAGCCTGTTTTCAATTTTAGACTGGCCCGCAGCCTTAAACAAGGATTCGCCCATTCAAGGGCAGACCCGGTTAAAAATTGGCACGCAACTGGCCAGCCTGGGCCAGGAGTCTGTCGATGAGCAGTGCCGTCTCTCTTCTTGCTGTGCGCAGTGACATAAGCACACGTTAGCGTGTGCACATGATGTCACTGGATTAGGCGCTAGTTCTTGCCGGAGCGCTGTAATTCCACCCATGTACCTTCTAATTTTTCTTGCCAATGCCCATCAGCATGGTCACCGAATCATCCCCCCAGGTAAAATGTTTATATAATATGCTTTAACATAACAAACTATAATCAAATTAATTGGAGGGCTCCCTTCTGAATGGACCATCAGACCGTCTCACCGAGTAGCATTCTAAGGTCAGAAAAATAGAATATAGAAATTAAAGGAATGAGAATATAAAATATAGCCTACATGAGAAAACAATAAAAGTTTTAAACAAGTAAATAGAAGAAAAAAACAGAAAAGGAGGAAAAACAGAAAAAAGACAAGGGACAAGAAAATTATTTTATAGTGTGGCAAGTTAACTTCACTTGACCGCATATATGTGCAATCAACATGCTTAATTTACAAAAAAGGTTGCAAAGTGCTACAGTGCATTCAGAATACAGGTATGGGACCTGCTATAAAGAATGCTCGGTAACGGGGTTTCCATATAAGGGATCTTTCTGTAAATTGGATCTTCATACCTAATGGTTTAAAGAATGTCGGGGTGAATGGTCGGCCCCCACACATCTTCACCTCACCAAATTTGGCCCTCGTTGCAAAAGGTTTGGGCACCCCTGTTGGCTTTCTGTGTTATGTGAGCCTCTTTAGCAAATTTTGGTTTGGAACCAGGAGTTCCACTTTAAAGAATGTTTGAAAAAGAACACTATTTAGATTGTTGTGTTGTGTAGTCTTATGTATTCCATAGCGTGACAACAAATGTTAATTGGTTCATTTCTTCCCTGCTGGCTTGTGCTTGCAGGGACAGACTACCAATGCAGAAAAAAAATAAGTTTTGATCGGCATTGCCCACCTTCCCTGTGGCTTCAAACCTGCAGGGAAGAGACAACTTATGCTTTGCCATGTGATAGAACGTATCACATGGTAAACACATGAGGGACGGCTTGTGGATGCATACACATAAATGGCCGTTAGCTTATTTGCATTATTTCCTTCTACAGATCTCTTGCATTTGCACTTGTATGTGACATTTCAGTGCTTATTTGAATGTTTTGATCGAAATAATTGCTGTCTCCAGCTTAGCTCATAGAAGTTATAGTTATCGTTAAAAAAATATTTACCTTGTGTTGTAACGTTTCCATGTAACCCAGACTTTAGAACTTCTATTAAATGGTTAACTTTTTTCCATCCGTCTAAAGTATAGTGTCCCATAACTAGTCATTTGCCCAGACAAATGACTACATTTAAAGTTTACTTTGCTGCCTTCTGCTTTCATGAATGGAATCTGTGACAGACTCAAGAGCTTGTTGAGTAGGAAAGAATCTAATCTTGGTTCATTGAGTGTGGTAATCAGGTCCTGGGTGTTCACCTCTTGGCACAACTTCTACACAGTACACCTACACATTATACTCTACATCTTGAACTTTCTTCTCACCAGAGCTAATAGTCACATTCAGTGAAACCTCAATTTTACATACCCTGATTTTAAGTTTTCCCTCATTTTACACCTTTTTTTTTTTGTGGCCCTGCCACTATATTGTGCATATTGTCAGGAATTATCATTCCTGGATTTTGCACCATTTTTATCTGTTCCCCATAAAAATATAAAATGGGGCGTTCTACTGTAAATGAATAATAGCCATTCAGTTGTTGAATTTGTTTGTTTCGTTTTCTGTTGAGGCTTTGTTATGAACAATTTTATTTTACTTTACACTTTGAGGGTTCAGATACTTCTCTGATATGAACTCCATCTTTATAAGCCATATCATTGTTTTGACCTAATTTGCTTTGACATGTAAGGCTATTCTGAACAAATAGTGACATCACTATTTAATATCACGTCTGGTTCCTTGGTATTTTGCAATATTTTGCATCTAAGTTTAGCTACAGCTGCTAGCAATACAGCACTGCCTACTTTGCACAGTTGAAAATACACTCTTGAGGATTGGTGAGAAGATTAGTTCCAGTTGAATGTTTTTGTTGTTGTGATCTCATGGCATAGCTCAACTATTAGGACATTCTACAAAAAAAGAAAAATCTTGCAACCCTGCATATCTTCTTGTATTCTCTGAAGCAAAAAATGGTGGATTTTGATTCAAGTTTTCTTCCCTAGGCAAGTTAAGACTAAAGATTACTGCAGCTATTTTTCTGCTAAGTGAATGTCTGCCAGTGGTACCATTGTTGATGGAGCCTGTGGACACATGGTGCATTTATTATTGCACATAAGAGACATTTTGTAATGAAGAGCTGCACTAGTCAGCAGCAAGCTGTCTAGCCATCAGTTAAGTGAAATGAAGAATGCCCATCCAAAGTCTGCAGTTGGTGTAATGGGTTTTCAGTGTAGATCATACAATAAGACAAGTTTCATATACAGTATTTGTAAGTGCAATGCAGTTGCCAAGTCTATTGTCATGACATATACAGTAAAATGTGGGTCTGCAGAGTCTCTTTTATTAAATTTACATTGTTCTGGATTGGCAGATGACATAGCACATGGAACCTCTCAGCAGGCAAACGTTTTCCAATAAAGGGGTTTTTCAGTTCAGTTGGTTTCATAAAGTTCACCAGAAATAGACTTTATTCCAATTACTTTCTATTTTCTATGTTCGAATATTGAATTGTAAAGTCAAATTTTTCACCTTTCTAAAGCTGCTCTGGGGGGTCTCTCTCTAAATTAAATTGATACATTTAGTTGATACATTTCTTATTTTTGTCCCTGCTGAGCAGAATCCCATTTATCAAAGGTCGAATTTTCAATTCATGTGAATTTTTTTTTTTAAATTCAAATATACTCACAATTCGACTGGGAGATTATTTAAGAAAACATAATTCTGAATTCAAATCATATTTGATTCGTACGAATTGAGTTTATCTTAAAAAAAAACAAAAAAAACCCTCGAACGAATGTCAGGAAGGTTATTAACATCTCCAAATGGCTCAACGGACCTCTGCCTTTGACTTACAGGAACTCGGCAGGTTTTAGGTGGCGAATATATTTAAATTAAGACTGTTTCCATGGTTGTGGGGATACATCTCACAATTGAATTGGGGGATTAAAATTAGAATGTGCGAATTTGAATTTACTATTTGACCCTTGATAAATCTACCCCTAAATGTTGCAAAATTGTAACCACTCAGAATTAGGGATGCACCGAATCCACTATTTTGGATTCGGCCGAACCCCCAAATCCTTCGTGAAAGATTTGGCCAAATACCGAACCAAATCCTAATTTGCATATGCAAATTAGGGGTTGGAAGGTGAAAAACATCTTAGACGTTAAGTTAAGTGATTTCCCTCCCGTCCCTAATTTGCATATGCAAATTCGGATTCAGTTCGGCTGGGAAGAAGGATTCGGCCGAATCCTGCTGAAAATGGCCGAATACTGAACCGAAATCCTTGATTCACCCGAACCTCTTGTGGAGGAAACAATTTTCAGATGTCGGATATCCCTGAAGTATTCATGTGGGCTTTGCATAAATCTGGTTTGGGTTATTTTTATGGGTATAATGGGGGATGTGTTACTTTTAGTATATTTATATGAATGTCGGGGTATTCTTTATGATAGTTTCTTTTTTTCTTATGAAATGTATGTAATAATTTGTTTATCCATACAGTAAGCAATGAAAACCTACATTTTTTGATTTTGTGCATCATGATATGGGTTTACTTGTTAATCCTTCAGTAAATGACAAATTACAGATTTGATTTAATGGAGTAGTGCGTATTTAACCACAAATTGCTCACATGCTTTTGAATTCTAGCTAAGTGTTGAAAATATTTGGGAAATCCGTTGAGAACAATGGTTAACTTCCTGTTGTTGAACATTAAAGAATTCTGCACACTCAGCAGTTCAATGTCCTTCCTTACAAACCATCGTTTAGCACCATAGTCAACTGATTTCTTGCTGGAAAGCAGGGAAACTATTGTCAGCAGATTTCAATGAAAGGTTGATGTTGTATATTTATAAGTATAGACACAGTTTATTTGCATATAATACACAAAAGCCACGAATATCTTGTAAATTATATCCTTATAAACGGTGAGTAGTGATGTCATCAGTTATAAACGGTGAGTAGTGATGTAATTTCTGTCACATGACTCACTAAAATTTGTGTATTATAATTAATAAAGTACCCCCAGTTGTAAAATATGAGGATATTATAAGTTACCTTGGAGTTCCATTACCTGTATAAAAACACTCGGCCTTCGGCCTCGTGTTTTTATATGGTCATGAAACTCCTCGGTAACTTATAATATCCTTATATTTTACAAGAGGGGGTACTTTATTCACTATATAATACACAAAAGCAATGAATATCTTGTAAATTATATCCTTATAAACGGTGAGTTCTGATGTCATTTCTGTCACATGTCTCACTGAAACTTGTGTATTATAATAAATAAAGTACCCCCAGTTGCAAAATATGAGGATATTAGAAGTTAACATGTAGTTCCATGACCTGTATAAAAACACTCGGCCTTCGGCCTCGTGTTTTTATATGGTCATGAAACTCCTCGGTAACTTATAATATCCTTATATTTTACAAGAGGGGGTACTTTATTCACAATATATCCAGGGTATCTTCCATTTTCTTAAAGGGCACGTCAACCCCAAAATAAAAAATTGCCTAATAAAAGAAAGCATAATTCTTAGCAACTTTGCAATATACATTCATTAAACATTTTATACAGTTTTTAAGTTATTTGTGTATGTATTGCTATAGAAAGCTGTGTTTGTCCCTCTCTATTCTCTGCCCTGATGGCTCAGACTGTTGATACAATGTAAGACACGCCAGCTGATTAACAGACCTTTAATTTAGACTTTTGAGACTATTTTAAAAAGTAACAACCAGGAGTTAAGCAAATGCTGCTTTCAATAGCAAGTGTTTTTACAAGTAACTTTAAAAACACTGAACCTTTTTAATAAATTTATATTTGAAAACTGCTTAGAATTATGTTTTCCTTTTATTAGTAAATTTTTTATTTTGGGGTTGACTTGCTGTTTAAGGGTAAAATTCTACATTTTCACTGTAACATACTAGGAGTATGCTGTTCTGTAACCGGCCTATAAATTACGATTTGAAATAGGGGGAATTTCTTGAATCGTAAAAAAAATAAAAAAAAACTTGCTTGATTTGTGTTCTTACGGACTAGTAGGCGTGTTCTTGAACTCCATTTGGTATTTGAGAGACTACCTTTTAGTGAGGTCTCTATGCAGACACAAGGAGAATATGTATTTTTGCACCAAAATCTACTCTGTGTGTTTGCACATAGCCCAAAGCCATGCCTGTCAGTACAGATACATCAAGGAGTGGATGAGAACGGATCGGCTGTTTCTCCTCCGGCAACGTGTGGCATTAGCTGTGGGTGTTTTTATTCTGCTAATATTTCCCTCTAAGCTGAGTACTTGTACATGTTCTCACAACATGACACTACTGCACACTGCAAATTTCTGTAGACCACAAACATTTAGCATGCATACACACAACTCAGGGATTCATACCATACACATGAGTTATGGAATATAAGGCCTACAATAATTTACAAATTAATTTTCATTTACTTTCTGGATGTACCGTAATCAGCCAAGCCCTGGCAAGTCCTCTCTCTTGTTAGCTTCTAGAAAGTATACTATACCGAGATATCCAGGTAAGAGATCTCGGAATAGCAAGCTCATATGTAAAACTTTGCTTCTTCTAAATAAACCATTTCCATAATATACTTTTTTAGTAGTACTTGCCATTGGATAATCATAAATAGAAAATTGCCATTTTAAAAAATAAGGGCCGTCTCCTGGGATCCTAAGATTCACTGTGCACACAAACAAGCCATACATGTTAGGTTCTGTCTTTTGCTTTAACACGGTGGTTGTTCAAGGCAAGAGATGTAAAAGGACAATATTTACTTAAATAAATATACCAGTTTGGTAAGATTCTTTAAAATGCCACTTAAATTGATATACACTTAATTTGATATAAACTATCTGTTGCTCAAGTATTCATTTTGGGGGTATCGTTTACCTTTAATGGGGAGGTTTTTCTGAGGAAATGCTTGCTTATTTCTGATTGGCTGCCATTCTGCTTAGTAGACCAGAGTGCCGCAGTATGAAGTATTATTTCAGAGTGGCTTCTACTCTGTAGCAGCAACATAAGTGGATTTTCTGAATTAAGATCCTCCTTTAAAGAAACCAAAATGACTTATTTTGTTTTATTTTCTCTAATTTTCCTTTCATTACAAGGAGATGCTGCACTTGCTTACATACTGTTTATGATCATGACAAAGAGCTTATTACCCCCGCTGCCCAAAAACAAGAATATCACTTGGGTCATTGGTGTAATAAGTTGGCACATGTCTGTAGCAGATGGTGCCTTTGGAATGGCCATGATTATGTAAGGCAGATCCGGCCTTCTTAAAGTTGCTTGGATACAATAGAATTTAATCTTGTCATGCATAAAGATCATATGGTACCATCTGGCGTCATATTTTGACATTGTAACATGTTTTCCTTTTTTGTCTACGGTGTATTGAAAGCATAACCTTTCCTTAAACATGTTGATTGTTGTAGAGGTCAGGTTGGTATTATTTCTCCCTCTCTCGATGGGTTCTGGATATGCAACTGTGCCTTTTAAAATCAGGTCCGCAGCTTCTATTCAATTTTTTTTTATAATGATGCAATTAGCCTGGAAGTCATTGAAGGTCTAAAAGTTCAAAACAGAAGAGAGAGTAAGAAGAAAAAAAGGCCTTCTTCAACAGAACACCTCTCATGTGTTCTTTTCTACACCACTTAGTAATTGAGTAGTTCCCTTGAAGTGTAGGTAAAGGAATCAAGATTTAATTACTGTAGTGAAGCATTGTAGAATCATAAAGGAATTTATGGAATTGCAGCTTCCCAAGAAATCAAACCAAGTGCAGCTATCCAGTAAAGGAGAGGTCACTGTTTTATCCTAGTGTAAGGTTGTCATCACAGGTAACTATATATTACATGTTGTACAGAATTTACTTATGAAATTTCATTTAATGTTCATTACTCTCTAAGAGAAGTAGTTTTATTAATCCGCTCCTCCTGTGAGTTCTACAGTAGTGGAAGTGGATCCCTTTAGATGTTTTGGGTTAAATTTGAGGATAATGT
Organism: Xenopus laevis; assembly: GCF_017654675.1. Classification (NCBI taxonomy): domain Eukaryota; kingdom Metazoa; phylum Chordata; class Amphibia; order Anura; family Pipidae; genus Xenopus; species Xenopus laevis. Next base: position 94,971,936 of record NC_054373.1, read on the forward strand.
TTGTTTTATATGCCTGGAACTACAAGAAGTGATTATGACAATATTGTGAGCTTATAATAATATTTAATATGATGAAAGTTCTGTGATTGTATTAGCAGTATTTTTCTTTGTACCAGAAGTGTCCATATGTTTTGCAATATTGGGGGGGTTGGTAGGAGGGGGGGTGAAAGACTGCAAAAGAACGTTAGCAGAACACACCCATATTTCTATATCAGGCAAGAACAGAAACACTGTAAAAAAAATTGTGGCTGTGGACATTATCGGGCAATTATAGATACATAAATGAAATGAGGAATGCACACTTTCTGTGTTCTTCGTAATGAAATATGCAAATATTTCTGAATTTGAAAAAGCCTATAAATCGGTGATGGAGAAAATGGAGTTCATCTTTAATAATGCTTTACTACAACCCCCCTTTTGAAAAGTTTTTTTTTGCTGTCCGTAGGATGCTGGGAGACGTAGTCCATCACTATTTGGAAGATGTCTAGCCGACCATATATATTTATAAATATTATTGCTAGAACAACAAATATGGCATGAACCCAAAGAGTCTACATATCATCATCGTACCTGATTAAATGAGACATTTTGTGCAAAAAATAAGAACGTACCAGTGTGTTATACTCCTTTTATATATAGAAGAATTGTGCTTAAAGTAGTGATTTAGTAAATATTTCTGCAAAAACCCTTATAATCCCTCCCTTCTCTCTACTTGCTGCTCCTTGAATTCCCAGGCTGTGCAGGGGAGCTGGCAGCACTCGGCTCACTGCACTGTAGGACAGGAACCAATCAGCAGCTAGCAGGACCTGATCTGGAACTGGAGCCTGTCTTTGCTTGTGTGACTGCAGGGCTGTGATTGGCTGTCCCCCTCCTACTGTGCTTCTGGCAGGGACTGTTAGGACACGCCCACCCCTCATTTGAAACCCGGACAGGGACTAGTTGGCGTCTATAGGGAGCTCTAATAAAGGGGCTGTTTTATAGATATTATTTTTTAGCACCATGTAAAAGCAACACCATATATTACTCATAATTGCTTCAAAATTAGGTTTTTTTTTTTCATTTATCCTATATTTCTCCTTTAATGTTTATGGAACACAGGGTGTTTTGTTGCCTTTGAGAATATGAGCTCCCCGCAGCGACAGCCCAAAAATACCTCCTATAGACTATTAGTACTGGTGTAGTCTAACCAGCTTTATTCTGCATTTTCATGAGAAAACCACAATGCTGATGGTAGTTGAAAGGGAGATATTTTTGGGTGAGTGTGATCTTTATTTTTTTGTGGCAGATACCCATTTGACATTGATTTAAGATACACTACTGTTTCCTTTCCTCTTTTAGCATGAACACCAGATTGTTTACTATTTATTGAAATGACTAATGCAAATTAACATTGTTTTCTTTCTTTTTTTTCCCTCTTGTGACAGCTCCAAAATCTGGGTATTAATCCAGCCAACATTGGTTTTAGTACCCTTACAATGGAGTCTGATAAATTCATCTGCATTCGGGAGAAGGTAGGAGACCAAGCCCAAGTGGTTATCATTGACATGAATGATGCCAGCAACCCAATTCGCAGGCCTATTTCAGCTGACAATGCCATAATGAATCCAGCCAGCAAGGTCATCGCTCTGAAAGGTACACACTTCGCTTTTTCTTTCTCCACCTTATAATTTTATATAAATTGTACTCCTGTGCTAAATTTTCTGAACTCAATTTGTGAAGTTTGACCAACAGAGACCAGTTTTAGTTTGACCGTGTGGATTATTTGTTAAATGTATTTTTTGTAGCTATGCCTTATATTTACTGAATGTTTCCAACAATGTATTTTATTTTTTACCTCAAGAATGTCTTAATTTTGTTATTTTTTTTTTTTTAGAAGTCTTTAGTTTTAGGGAATTTAGTTAAGTTTTTATTCATTTTTGTAGTATATTATTTAAAGGAGAAGCAGTTCAGGCCCTTAGAAATATGGTCGTTTAAGCATTGTGGTGTGAGGTTGATTCCTTTTTTATTTTTTTTTGGCACAGACGAGGCATCATATTAAAATACATGTAAAAATGGGCAGTTCAACATACAGGGATATACTGCAAGAAGATTGTTTTTCAGACATTTTATTTTCCTGAAGGACTTTAATCCAAAGAACAAGTGCATAGTTACATTGCAGTGGCTTAGGAACAGAAACTTTTATGCACAATGAGCAGGTGAAAAACCTGATCTCTGTTTGATTGAGAATCCGTAGAGTAGTTGAGATGCACAATTGTCACTTGACAAAGGGTGGACGACCCACACAGAACCTTGACTCACAGGAACAACTTGTATGGCCACCTTTGTTTTGTTCCCATTTGTTCAGGCCAATTGCTAAGTCTGATAGAACAACAAAAGGTAAAGAGTTGCCTTAGCTGCGGCTACTCTTCATTCCTTTTTGGCCGACCAACAAAATCCCTCACAGACTCATATATCCCTCCATATATCCCTTGAAAGACTAAAATCTGTCATTGTTGCACAAGGGGTCTATATAAAATATTAAAGCGTGGGAATTAAATACACTTATGAGTTTAGTGTCGGATTTGCTATTCTGTTAAAAAAAAAAAAAAAGTCAAGGGTCTGAATATTTTGGCATGGCACTATATATTCTTGGTATATACCATTTTGAATCTTCTAAATCAAGGGATATTGATGTTCATTGTGCCATCAATTGATACATACAATTAAGATCACTTTATAATGCTGGTAATAGGTTAACCAAAACAACATGCATAGCCCTAGTGACAGTAAACGAATTCTAAATAAGACACTTTAAATAAAAGGCCTATGCTGAGCCAGAAATGTTGACATTGGGCAATACAAATATTGTGCTCTACTGGAAGTCAGTCTCTATATGATTGGTTTATGGTAGCTGATTTCTCTCTGTAGAGGACCCCTTGTACCAATATTAGTAGAAGAAGCAAAAGGGCATCCAGTTATCCGTTGTAAATGTAAACTTCATTAGATAATTTTAAAGCTAAGTGGTAGCGTAAAATAAATTAAATTATGCCTCTATTATGTTTGTCAATATAATAGCTATAATAGCTATAACATCCAGTATTACAGGTCTTTCCCTTGCATGTAATATTGTTTGTTTTTGCTAGAACATTTTACCTTGTCTTCAGATTTTTGTACTGTACTCATTTTACTCCTTATATTCACACAAAGCCCTTCTGTCCGATATGTAGCATACAACTCTATCAATAAAATAGCATGGAGATAGCTGATAATACTAGATGGTAATAGATGTAGAGAGCAGTCGTAAAAAAAAAAAAAAACCACTGAAAATCAAAAATGTTTGCTTAGCTATGAATAGCACTGAGGAATGTATGTGCAAAGGTAAGAAATTATGTCAGAGTTCCTTTAATGCCATACAATTTACTTAGCACCCAGACACATGTTTTACTAAATCATATTGACTTTGTCACATGCTTTTTCTGGGCTGTAAAATCTGTCTGTGGTATAAAAACCCATTACTGTTTTCTCGCTAAAATTGGTAACAGCTCTTCGCTATAAGAATATTTGTAAGGAATTATTCCCTAATGAGGTTTTTCCTTGGTAAACTGTTGATTGGTAAATCAGAACCTTTAGGGCTGGGACACACTTGGGCGATTTGGGGAGATTTAGTCGCCTGGTGAGTAATCGCTGCGACTTTTCTCCCCAAATGCCTCCTCTCGCTCTGTGCCTGGATAAAATGAAAAGTCGCCGGTGCTAATCACACACGGCGATTCGTTTTCCTAAGTTGCCCAACGTTGCCTCACGAGGAAACTTCGGGCGACATCGGAAAACAAATTGCCGCGTGTGATTAGCGCAGACGATTTTTCATTTCAGCCAGGCGCAGAGCGAGGGAAGGCATTCGGGGAAGATTGGTCGCGGCGATTAGTTGCCATGCGACCAAATCTCGCCAAATCGCCCAGTGTGTCCCAGCCCTTATACTGTTGCTGACTTTTATGAACATAGCCACTTGAAGTTTGCATTTTAGTAATAAATGGAACAAGTTCATGTTTAATATAAACCAACCATCACACATATTCATGCTTTAATTTCCTAGAAGGTTTTTACTTTAACATGACATTTGCAAACTAATCATGAATTTGATTGATTTATTGTACTTTAAAAACATTGCACATTGTTAAAACTGACCCCTTCCCAGGCAGAGCTTACAGTCTTAAATTCCCTCTCACACTAGGGGTCGATTTATCATGCTGTGTAAAAAGTGTAGTGAAACATTACCAGAGATGTTGCTAATAGCAACCAATCAGATCTTTGCTTTGCTGTTGAAATCTAATTGCTGATTGCTTGCTCTAAGCAACATCACCGGTAATGATTTACTCCACTTTTTACACAGCATGGTAAATAGGCCCCTAGCAGTGTGTGTTTTGTTGTTTTTAATCTTCTATTGCTAATTATTTCATCATATCCCTCGAATACCCTATGAATCCCTACGAGCAACCTAGATTTTTTAAATATATTTTTTATTCCAAGATATTTTGATGCAGCGATGTGTCCCATCACCCATTTGGGCTGTTAAAATTGTAATTATAGACCCACTGGTTCCTGGTAGTTGAAGTAATTCGTACAAAGGTTATCATAGTTTTATTTAATTCCATGCTTCTGGTTTTAGTTGTGCTATAAAATAAATCCTATTGATTTCAGGTAGATGGACTGATACCTCCCATTTTATCAACTGGAGTTATCTGGAGTTGTGTTACCTTAGCAGCTAGAGAAGCATTTGGTTTTTCTTCTTTTTTTCCTTCTTTAAGGAATTGTTCAGTGTAATAATAAAAACTGGCTAAATAGGCTGTGCACAATAAAAAAAAATGTTTCTAATATAGTTGGTTATCCAAAAATGTAATTTATAAGGGCTGGAGCGACTGGATCTCTAACATAATAGCCAGAACACTACTTCCTGCTTTTCAGCTCTCTTGGTTTACACTGGTTATCATGCAGCAGCCAATCAGAGACTTGAGGGGGGGGGGCACAGGGGTCATAACTTTTTGCTGTTGAATCTGAGCTGCATGCTGAGGATCATTTGAAAACTGACTGAACAGTTATGCCCCATGTGGCCCCCCTTAAAGGGATACTGTCATGGGAAAAATTTTTTTTTTCAAAATGAGTCCGTTAATAGTGCTGCTCCAGCAGAATTCTGCACTGAAATCCATCTCTCAATAGAGCAAACAGATTTTTTTTATATTCAATTTTGAAATCTGACATGGGGCTAGACATATTGTCAATTTCCTAGCTGCCCCAAGTCATGTGACTTGTGCTCTGATAAACTTCAATCATTCTTTACTGCTGTACTGCAAGTTGGAGTGATATCACCTCCCTCCCTTCCCCCCCCCCAGCAGCTAAACAAAAGAACAATGGGAAGGTAACCAGATAACAGCTCCCTAACACAAGATAACAGCTGCCTGGTAGATATAAGAACAACACTCAATAATAAAACCCATGTCTCACTGAGACACATTCAGTTACATTGAGAAGAAAAAACAGCAGCCTGCCAGAAAGCATTTCTCTCCTAAAGTGCAGGCACAAGTCACATGACCAGGGGCAGCTGGGAAATTGACAAAATGTCTAGCCCCATGTCAGATTTCAAAATTGAATATAAAAAAAATCTGTTTGCTCTTTTGAGAAATTGATTTCAGTGCAGAATTCTGCTGGAGTAGCACTATTAACTGATGCGTTTTGGAAAAAAACATGTTTTCCAATGACAGGATCCCTTTAAAGTCGCTGACTAACTCAGAGTTAAGCTGGCCATAGATGTTGAGATTTTTAAAAGATCAGATCCTCATCGTGAGACCACAATTTTCTTGGAACGATCATACGAATTGACCATCAACTAAAAAGACCAATTTGCCAGGAAAACAAAGGGGAGCTGCCTGCTTGGCCCTGCAAACATAGATAGATTGCACTGGGACCGACAAAGATTTTTTGACCTGGCCGATCAATTTCCTGACCGAAGTCGGGCGAAAAATCGTAATATGTACGATCGTTCGAATCCCACTAACCGCACGATAATTTCGAAGGACTGGTCGGACTTCCCTAAAATCGTTCGTTCGGCAAGAAGAATCGTCACGTCTATGGGGAGCTTTAGAGAGCTGAAAAGTAGGAAGTAGTTTTCTGCTATGTTAGAGTTTGTCACTTCAACCTTTATACATTGCATTTTTGCTGACTAACTATATTAGAAACTTTTTTTTTATTTTGCACAGCCTATCTATTTAACCAGTTTTTTTTTTATTATAATTTTTTATTTTTCAGTGAATGGCAAATGGAAAAATGTGTTCTTTGTCTTCCAGAGACAAGCTTTTACTGAAAACCACATGGCCCTGCATTTTCAAGCATTTTGTTCCCTTTCAAAGTGATAAGTCATTGTAGGAGAAAACACTACATATTTCTCCAATATTCTTATACATACAGGAAGCTGCAAAGCTATTTTCAGCCCGTATAGATGGGCAACTTTTACATGAAACCTGGCTTCTCATAATTGGCATACCATTGTAATGTAACAATTGCTTTGTCAAATTTTCACATACCTGGACACCTCTTGCCCATAATGCTTATTATCATTATTTACTATGGTGTGTGCTTCCTAATGGGTCTCCTAGTTTGGGACCTACACTGTGCATGGAAGGGCCTTATATTCATTATTCTACTTTAATCAAAAAATGGCTCTAGTTCCACTTTGATTATTTCAGTATGTGCTGCGTATATTTGACAATGTTAAAACATATAATGTTCTAACTTTTGATTTGTTCTCCCCTTTTAAAGTGTGATTAACAAAATATATTTTAGGCCTTCTAAATTCTTTGTTGTTTTACCTTTTTCTCATCCTATCAATTTTTTTAATGCTTTCTTGTGTATGCAGATGGTGAGTTATTCTAATGTGGATTGTACAAGTTTTCGGCCTGTTCTTATAAAAAGTAACAATAATTATATTTGTTTGAATCTAGTCCACGTTTAGTGATCACTTTAATGACAGTTGTGCCTGTTAATTGGCTTCATTACTGCAGTACAGCTATGAAACTAATCATTTTAAATATCAGGCTGTATAGTCCCCACAACCCAATACTACCTAATTCTGAAATTTGTCACAAGTCGGTCTCCTGAAATTAGCCAGCAGACAGAATGCAACATATACTATGTACTAATGGCACATTTTGGCTGCTTTGCCATGAGTAGAAAAATTCTCCATCCTGAATGTGGACCTCTATATAGTATTGCATGTGACAACAGATAGCAACAGTGGTAAAAAAGCGGCATGTTTCATTGGCTTTAAGGAATGCACGCTGACCCATTAATCCACAGTGAAATGTTACCGCTTTTAGACAGCCATGATATATCCAATGTCTTATTTGCAACATTTGGCACAATTTAAAGCTTTTTATAAACAGGACTGTGGCTTTTACAATTTCTATTTGTTATTGTTTCCTTTAGTGTGCTTTACATACCTCCCTTATGTGTTTTGTATATTGTTTGGGTTGTGACCATAATTATGCATTCTATGCATCATTCAAACACCCTTCATTTAAACAAAGGCAAACAAAGAAATTCAGCATTTTAAAAAGAAATTCTATTGTTAGTTTGTTATTTAGATGTGTGTGTTCCTTTAAGATGTTATTAGATTTTGTAAGTTTTTATGGTATTTTACCCTTAAAGTAGTCTGTCAATCTTTCCTCTTTGTTAGTTTATTCCAGGTGGCCATATATGGCCCAACCTTGTACAGTATCTACCGATCAGCTTCCATGCTGTACCGGCTGATACCATATGAGGTACCATGCATGTTCCCATTGTTACATTATGTACAATTTTACAGTACGTGCATGGACATCTTACAGCTAGCCATACACAGGAAGATCTGGTTGTTTGGCAAGGCTGTCAAACAGATGGTGGCCCACATCAAGCTGTAATTGCCCCATTTAATTATGGCCTGAAGACAATTTTCAATTTTATAAGGTGGTTTCATTTTTCTTCTGAAAAAGTCCCTTTTTGCATGTAGTAATGTTCTCCCATGTTCTAATATGACTGCTTCTTTTTACTTTGTACCAAAATAAAGATTTAATTTATGTCTCATTATATGACAGGGATTGTAGTACTTTCTGCTTTACAGCAATACACATTGCAGAATTAGTTACCCTTTATCAGAAGTGTGCATTTACAGTGAATACAATATTTAATTACCATTTACAGTTTTAGTGGGATACTATCACTTTTATTTTGCATTGGTTATTTTCTATTTTTTTTTTTTTAATCATAACTAATATTCATATTTGTTAGCAGATTCTGCAGAGAATACTAAAAATCCTCTGATGGCATTGTTAAGTAAGCTCCCGAGAACAGTGAAACAGCCATTCAGCATTATTGGCTTCTTTTCTAAATATACAAAAATATCTTAAAGCATATTGCCTTAGACCCCATTGCCTAAACACTTAATTAATTTCACCAGCAGAGAAAAAGTTAATCTGCTCTGATCTGCACAGTGTTAAAGGAACAGTTACACCAAAAAACAAGTGTTTTAAAGTAATGAAAATGTCATGTACTGTTGCCCTGCACTGGTATAACTGTTTGCTTCAGAAACACTACTATAGTTCATATAAACAAGCTGCTGTGTAGCAATGACAAAAATTGAAAAAGGCTATATGGCACAGGTTAAATAGTGGATAACAGATAACACCATTATGTTCTATAGAGTTTATCTGCTATCTGCTACCTGAGCCTTTTCTCCTTTGAATGGCTGCCCCCATTGCTACACACCAGCTTATTTATATAAATAATAGTAGTGTTTGTGAAGCAAACACACCAGTTTTACCAGTGCAGGGCAACACTGCATTATATTCTTGTTACTTTATAACACTTTGATTTTTTTGATGTTACTATTCCTTTGAGTAAATTCTGAGAGGCCCAGCGTTCCTGTCTGCTCCCACAGGTATAGTTTTGGCGAAAAATATACAAGTTCCATATTCAGGCTGAAATGTCCCCCATCTGAACACTGACCGTTAGATGCTGGGCATGTCACTCCTTACTGAACAGGGTACAGATTGGAGAAAGGGGCACATAGCTTGAGCTAAAGGTATATGGGATGATTTTGGATTTGTCAAAATTTTGCATGGCCTGTATAAGCTTTACAAATCCCCTCCCTTTGCCATAAACCACAGAAAAAGACAGACTGCCCTGTTGCCCTCTAAATCACAGAACTCGCTTAATTAATCTAGTGTAGAAGAACACAAATAATACAGCTAGATTACTGCCTATGCAAGTTCATCCTCTTATCAAGCAAGAAAAATATGGAGGTCCACATGCAGAGAACAAATACACAGGTAGAAATATATTGTATGAATGACTTTCATCATCCTAAAGTCATTCATACAATGGCACATGTCCATTAAGGCCAGCTGTCTGGCAAATACCGAAAGTCTCAATACAGGATTTTAATAGAGAACTATCAACTGATGCGTTTTGTGGGGGGAAAAAAACATGTTTTTCCATGACAGAATCCCTTTAAAGCAAAAGTAACACAAAAATATATTATATTTTTATTACTTTAAAACACTTTTGTTTGTTGTTCTTACTGTTCCTTTAAAGGGATACTGTCATGGGAAAAAATGTTTTGTTTGTTTTTTCCCCAAAACGCATCAGTTAATAGTGCTTCTCCAGCAGAATTCTGCACTGAAATCCAAGAGCAAACAGATTTTTTTGTATTCAATTTTGAAATCTGACATGGGGCTAGACAAATCGTCCGTTTCCCAGCTGCCCCCAGTCATATGACTTGTGCTCTGATAAACTTTAGTCACTCTTTACTGCTGCAATGGGAAGGTAATCAGATAGCAGCTCCCTGGTAGATCTAAAAACAACACTCAATAGTAAAAGCCAAGTCCCACTGAGACTGATTCAGTTACATTAAGTAGGAGAAATAACAGCCTGCCAGAAAGTAAAGTGCAGGCACATGTCGCATGTCTTGGGCAGCTGGGAAACTGACAATATGTCTAGCCCCATGTCAGATTTCAAAATTGAATCTAAAAAAATCTGTTTGCTCTTTTGAGAATTGGATTTCATTGCAGAAGTCTGCTGGAGCAGCACTATTAACTGATGCGTTTTGAAAAAACATGTTTTCCCATGACAGTATCCCTTTAAGTATTCTCTTCTCTACAAGAAAGCTGTAATTGAGATCAAACTCACTGTCAGTGAGTTAAAGGAACATTAACACAAAAAAGTTTTTTTAAAGGAGAAGTAAAGACTAAGTAAAAAAATGTTGTACATTATGATTTTGGGTTTCTGTACCAACCCAAGGTACCTCCAAAGATGCCCTAGTAGCTCCCCATCTTTTCTGCTGATTCATTGCACATGCTATGTGCTGCTTTCACTTACTGAGCTTAGTGACCCACTCAAAACATAAAGTACACATAGAATATAAGGCTTATTAGTAATTAATACCGATAATTACTGCATCGCAGCACAGAAACCAGTGCAACTAGCATCAGAATTTAATAATCAGCCTTGTAGCATCATGTTCTGCTTGTTAATGGCCACAACCCCTAAGTTTAGCTTCTCAACAGCTGCTCAGAGCCCACTAATCATGTGAGTGTTGCAGACACTTTCCTAGATAGTGACCCCCTGTGACAAGTTTGAAGTCCTGGATCATTGCTGCTATTGAGAAGCTTTAGGCTGGTGCAAAAAGTTCAGTATAATTCATTTTTAGGCTGTAGTTCTCCTTTAAAGGAACAATAACATCAAAAAAATGAAAGTGTTTTAAAGTAATAAGAATATAATGCAGTGTTGTCCTGCACTGGTAAAACTGCTGTGTTTGCTTCAGAAACACTACTATTGTTTATATAAATAAGATGCTGTGTAGCATTACTTTAAAACACTTTAAAGGAATGGCTGTATAATGTACTGTTGCCCTCCACTGGTAAACCTAGTGTGTTTGCTATTGATACACAACTATAGTTTATATAAACAAACTGATGTGCAGCCATTCAAGCACAGGATACACATTATATTGCAGATAAGTGCTGAAGAATTCCAATCCCATCCTGATTTTTCCCAATATTGTAAGTAGAAATAGCAGTTTCTTTACAATTACATGTATCTTCTAATGAATTTTTCCCAATGAGAAACCATACATACCTATTAACTACACACACAAATCTTAAAATTTGCACTTTTGAAAATCTCTTTGAAGCAGTCAGTGGGGAGCATTCATCGAACTCTTGTAAGTATTTGATGTATAGGTTTAGTAGCTCTGCAATGCTTGTTCAAGATCTTATAAATATGTCCTTGTAACACTTAGAGCAAAATGGAGCGCCAGAAGCATGTGCTGTTCAGAATGGGAGTGTTAATATGATTAACACAGTTACTCATGATCTGCACAGAATACATTTGCACCTCAATTTCTGGTGTCTCCACTGCCAGTGACAAGATTCTAGATTTAATGGCCTGCCTTTTATTTTTAGAAAACAGATGTGTGAAATGCCATGTTTAGTTAAATGCAGTAGGATTAGCTTTTGTGTTTGCTAACAATTAGTGTTACCAGAGCAAGTATGGGTTTAGCATAGCTGAATCTTTACCATTTTTAGAAATAATATATCCTTCATCTTCAACGCTCATAGATTTATATGCATTTTAAATTGTATCAATGTTTTCACTTATCCCCTCTATACTGTGTTTCTGTTTTTGCACTCTGTTTAAAAATAAAAAATATAGCGATGCACCAAATCCAGGATTTCTTTTGGGATTTGTGGGAAACCCTAGTCCTTTTTGGAGGAGTTGGAATTGACTGATTCCTGAGTCTTCAGCCAAACCCTTATGTGACTTCAAATCTTTGAACATGTCAATTTATTTGTTCACTGTTAATGGAAGATTTTGATTTTCTTCAAATCTGGATATACAAATTTGAGTCAGAATTCAGTTTGTTATCCTGAATCTTTTCTTGAGGATTCGGCATTTGGCCAAATAAAAAATGATGGATTCAGTGCATCTCTGTTTAAAAACAAAGAGAGAGTCCGGTAATATGTGTCCAGACATTTTGATGGAGGAATAGTATGTTGATTATTGGAAATCTTAAACAGAGTCTTATTCTTGTGTATGGTGCATTTTGTTTGTTGTGTTTTGTGATAAGACAATTTATTTAGAATGTATGTTGAGCATGAGTACAAGTAATAGACATTACATTTATCCAATGTCATACTGATATACTGACTTGTGAATACTTAAAACAACTTAAAAGAAATACATATAACCTATTAAATGATATTTGTCTTGGTAAACCATGCCTAATATTTTCTATTTCTCTTTTCCCATCATATCCATGTATCTGCATAAAGTCATAGGAAAGTAGTTGCTCCCCCTTCCCCCCCCCTTTTAAGTTTTAAGTCAAAGGAAAATTAAGCAAGTTAAAAACCCAAATGCACTTTACAACATCCACCTTTAATTTAAATTAAATTAGCAAAACATTCTAATGCTCTGAACTCTCTTACTTGTAATGGACAGCTAGAGTTTGTTCAAATGCTACAGTATATAACAAAGTCCCAAAATTATAATTATATGGTTGCTGCTGTGCTGCTCAGAATTCTATATGGATTCTAATATTAGAGTAAATGTTGACTCGAGTAGTTGGTGTGCTCACAGAAGAGATAAAAAAGCCAAATAAAAAAATTAAAATACCCAGATTTTTTTCTTACACTAAAGAATTCATCCTGTTGACTTACATTCAAGTACGCCTGTTTCCCAGTAAACCACTCTAACTTTTGGATGGGAGTTGAAGGGCTCTTTATTCCTCCTCCACTCCATCTCCAAAGGGCTTATATAGACTGTGTATAACCTGCTGACACTAAGGGGCAGATTTATCAAAATGTGAGATTAATGCTCACCACAGACTTTCACCTATTGATAAATGGGATTCTAGACATTTCCTACGAATGAATAGAAACTGTGGTGAGCTTTAATCTCATATTTTAATACATCTGTCTCATAATCATCCTTCTAGCTGGGAGTTTTGGATCCATTGTTAAAGGACCCGTAACACAATTTTTTTTAATGCTTAATTCCCCCAAATAGCTATAATAATAGGTAAGACTTACTTCTTGTATTTTTTTCAAATCTTCAGCTTGAATTTGACATGCAAAGTGCCCCATAGGAGAAAGACAAAAAGGATACAATGGAGTCCACTTTATATGAATAACCTAAAACACCTAAACTTTTAAACAGTGTCTGCAGCTTAAGTTTATGTTTCAGTTTCTTCGGACAGCTTTGGGGGTAATGATGTGAGCATATATTTAAGTGGCAAAGGGTGAAAAAAAGCTTAGGTGTTTTATGTTACCGGTACAAAGTTGACTTCCTGTTCAGAGCACAGAGGAGTTCAAGCTGCTGTTGCATTTTCGCCTTTCTCCTTTGGGCCACTTTGAAAGTCTAATTGAAGCTGAAGATTTGAAAAAAATCCCCCCCAAATACCGATTATTATAGCTGTTTTTGGGGGAATTGGGCACTAAAATTTTTTTTGTGTTATCGTTCCTTTAAAGGGTGGTTCACTTTTAGTATGAAGCAGAGTGATATTTTGAGACAATTTGCAATTGGTTTTCATTTTTTATTATCTGTGTTTTTTGAGTTATTTAGCCTTTTATTCAGCAGCTCTTCAATTTGCATTTTAAACAATCTGGTAGCTAGGGTCCAAATTACCCTAGCAACCATGCATTGATTAGAATAAGAGGCTGGAATATGAATAGGAGAGGCCTGAATAGAACAATATAGCAATAACAATAAGTGTTTTAGCCTTACAGAACATTTGTTTTTTAGAAGGGGTCAGCGACACCCATTTGAAATCTGCAAAGAGTCACAAGAAAAAGGCAAATATAGGCAACTATAAAACTATAAAAAAAATAAATCATGAAAACCTATTGAAAAGTTACTTCAATTGGTCATTCTATAACATACTAAAAGTTACTTTAAACCACCCCTTTAAGGAACATTTGGAAGCAGAGCTTTCCTTTTCAATGAGGGTTCAGTTGTTTTTTTATAAATGTTTATGTGCTTATATTTATATTTTGAATCTTTAAGAGAAGGGGAGCCACATTGTAGTTAAAAATGTATTTATTTGAATTGTTAAACAGATTAAATATTTGAAGTCATTTAAAGTACAAGGAAGCCTTACATAAATGTATGGGGCAGAGCAGAGGCTCATTTTTAATTACTCGCCTAGAATGTATTTTGAATCATTCTTGTATCTTCTTAGTTAGAACTTACAGTATTATATTAATTTATTCCTAGCCCTGGGTGGCATCAGTCCCAGCTGACAGAACGCCCCACCCTATTCGCCCTAAGCATATAACATAGGCAGTGCTCCATGCCTAAGCCTTGCATGTGCACCCATTTGGTTGGTTCACTTTCCATGATGACAAGCTGGCTACCATCTTGACCTGTGCTTAATCACTGAAGCCAAATGTATTGCTCATATAATTAAATATGGTAGATCTTTAGAAATGGAGGAATGATGTCAGCGAGGCACAACTTTATACAGTTCATTTTTGTGCACCTAAACCTGCTGATTATGGTTAGAATGGAGGCCTTAAAATACCTAACAAGAATCTAAAAATATTTACTTCTCCTTTAAAGGTATATGTCACGCAATAACTTGTCTGGTTTGTTTTTGATTGTTTGAGTAACACTATGCATAGGATCTGTTCCATTGATTTGGATGACGTACGCCTTCGGAGTTTGCTGTGCAGCAGTCTTTTACAGCTTTTTGGCTTGTGTGCTTTAAAATGCAGTCATCACTAAAGCTATTGTGGGAAAAGTTGTAGGGAAAATCTGTCCTTGGTTTAACCAAGAATAGATGTATTCAAAACAGACTTCCCATTAGGGAAACAAAAAAGTACAGAAGTAATAGTAGTGTGAAGCAATATTAAAATATTTGGGATTTCTCAAGATACATACATATCAAATCCCACACCTGCACTTGTTTTACTGCATTGTACTAGGAAGTGCATCCTAGTCCTAAATTAAAGGGATACTGTCATGGGCAAAAAAAATGTTTTTTTCCCAATAGACATCAGTTAATAGTGCTGTTCCAGCAATATTCTGCACTGAAATCCATTTCTCAAAAGAGCAAATAGATTTTTTATATATTTAATTTTTAAATCTGACATGGGGCTAGACATATTGTGAGTTTTCCAGCTGCCCCCAGTCATGTGACTTGTGCTCTGAAAAACTGCAGTCATTCTTTACTGCTGTACTGCAAGTTGGAGTGATATCACCTCCCTCCCTTCCCCCCCCCCAGCAGCCTAACAACAGAACAATTGGAAGTTAACCAGATAGCAGCTCCCTAACACAAGATAACAGCTGCCTGGTAGATCTGAGAACAGTACTCAATCGTAAAATCCAGGTACCACTGCGACACATTCAATTACATTGGAGAAACAACAGCCTTCCAGAAAGCAGTTCCATCCTAAAGCGCTGGCTCTTTCTGGAAGCACATGACTAGGCAAAATGACCTGAGGTGGCTGCCTACACACCATAACTTGCTGGTTCAGGAATTAAATTTTATATTGTAGAGTGAATTATTTGCAGTGTGAGGATTCTAATTTAGAAATAAAAACTTCATCATAAAAATTATGACAGAATCCCTTTAAAGCTGGGACTTGGCTCACAGGTTAAAAGAGCAGCGTTTCCCATACTTTTAATCCAATTCCAATTGATTAATGCTTGTGGAAACCGAAAAAGATATTCTACATTTTCCTCCTTTCCCATCACATGCAAGTCTTATTTGCCGAGACATTTGTGTTTGAAAATATACCACTAATCACACATATATATAATTTTCTTTGTATGCTATGCGTTTATGAATGGAAGCCACAAAACGCATGACAAAACTGTCAACAGTTTTGTTTACAGCTTCTTCACCTTTACTTTTTAAACATTTAATTGTTTTGAATGGTAAGGATTTCAAAATTAACTGGATTTTTAATGGTTTACAGCTGGAAAAACACTCCAAATTTTTAACATTGAAATGAAAAGCAAGATGAAGGCCCACACCATGACCGATGATGTCTCATTCTGGAAATGGATCTCCTTGAACACTGTCGCTTTAGTGACTGACAATGCAGTCTATCATTGGAGTATGGAGGGGGAATCTCAGCCAGTAAAGGTGTTTGACCGACATTCAAGCCTGGCAGGGTGCCAGATCATTAATTATCGAACAGATGCAAAGCAAAAGTGGCTGCTTCTCACTGGAATATCTGCCCAGGTAGCTGACAAATTTGGTGTGAACGTTCTTGTTTATTATATTTATTGCAACACTATATAGCTGTACCCTTTTCTAAATGGGCTTTAATGTCACCATTAATGATGGGCGAATTTATTCGTCAGGCATGGATTTGCGGCAAATTTGTGCACTTCGCCAACTACGAATGTTTTCACGGAACTGCACCAAAACTTTTTTTAAAAAAATTGTCACTCGTCAAAATTATTTATTTCATAGTTGCCCTTTAATAAACAACCTAATTTTCATTTTATTTAGCAAAACCGGGTTGTGGGAGCCATGCAGCTTTACTCTGTAGACAGGAAAGTGTCTCAGCCCATTGAAGGACATGCTGCCAGCTTTGCACAGTTCAAGATGGAAGGAAATGCTGAAGAATCAACCCTCTTCTGCTTTGCTGTAAGGGGTCAAGCTGGGGGTAAGGTATGTACTGACCAATGGAGTTTGTTTTTAATGATATTTTTTGTTTTCAACCAGAATTATCGCTATGCGTTGTGCTATCTGGCTGTATAGATCTTACAAATAAGGAAACATTAAAGAGTGAACACTAATATTATACAGGGAGTCCCTTGCGTTACATACACCCAACTTACTTACAACTCATTCTTACAAACAGAGGCTATTAGAGTAATGTACTGTGGTTTGCTTGTCCATTATTCGCATTTAGTTTTAAAAAAACACCTGCCCCAATCCCCTCTGGTGTGTGTTGTCTACTGCAGAGAACAGAAAGATAAAAATAAATATTAAAATGTTAAGACAAACATCTGACTTGTTGCATTTAATAAGTACATGTATATGTTTCAACTTACATACAAATTCATTTTAAGAACAAACCTATCTCGTACGTAACCCGGTTACTGTCTGTATTTACAAAATGCGTAAGCAGTCAAACTTTTAAGTCTTCATCTGCAGTAGTTCCAGGAGATAGCTAAAAGTGCTTGGTTCAGCTATTTTATTTCTGCTTTTCTCAACAGACTGCACCTGCTCTAACTGGCTAACTATGGTTAACTTGCCTGCAGAATGCAAAAAATATTAAACACCCACTGAAGTGGTTGCATGTCTATATCAATAATAGGTCACATTTAATCAAATTTTAGTTCAACAACACCTGGAAGGCCATGTTTGGACATCTGTTCATACAGCACACATAAGTAACTCTCTTAATAAATCTCTTGATGAGGCCTGTAGAGAGAGTAATTTTCAAACATGGCAAACTTATCCACTTCATGTTACTTCTTGGTCTGTTGTGGGTTAGGTTTTTGTGAGGAAAAAAAAAAACAAGTCTTAGTTTGGACCTTACTAGTAGCCTTACGGCCACTGTCCCCAGCATAGGTTTTTATTCTGGCCGGAGAAAATACAATAGGTGATTTGGGATGCACATTCACAAGGGTGTCAACATCTGATAATAACAGTCATTATGCTGTTTTGTGTGCAGAATGGTGGGTAATCGTGTGAATAAGTTAATCATATATATTGTATTTTTTAGCTCCATATTATAGAAGTTGGTACACCACCTACAGGCAACCAGCCATTTCCAAAGAAAGCTGTTGATGTCTTCTTTCCTCCAGAAGCTCAGAATGATTTTCCTGTAGCCATGCAGGTATGATTTACTGTAATTGTGAAATATAATGAACTAGAATTTGGTTATTTTTTCACCCCACCCAAATGCCTTTTTTAATTTTTTTAGCAAAACAGGACTGAATGAGAAGCACTTATAAAAAAGCCACTTATACTTATATACAGCATTTCAAATTTGTCCAGATACCGAATATGATTGATAGCTTGTGGATCCGGGTGGTTTCCATTCAAGAAAGTTATATCTATGACCTTAGGTTAATGTCACGTGGCATTTTGTTTTGTTTTTTACATTTGCATTATCTCCCTGTTACTACATGCATGGGATGGATTTCAGCTTGAAAATGCCATTTTTGACATTAGCATTTTAATTAAAGTATGTTGGATCGTTGCATAGAATTACATAGAATTACAGTTTATTTCATTATGTAAATAATTTTGGGTAGATGTCCCCTATAACTTTTATTACATGAATTTGTTTATGCGTGTTATTTCCTTTCTTTCCTTACACTGTGCTTAATTTTATTTGGTTTTTTTCTTTCAGTATTTTTTTTATTTGTAATAACTATTAGTGTTTACCAGGGCAGCATTGTTTTGATTTGGCATGTGTGCAGATATGTATTTGAATTAATATTAAAATGTTATTTCCTTACAGATTAGCAGTAAGCACGATGTTGTTTTTCTGATTACAAAATATGGCTACATTCACCTTTATGACCTAGAAACTGGCACCTGCATTTATATGAATCGTATAAGTGGGGAAACCATCTTTGTTACTGCCCCTCATGAAGCCACAGCTGGAATCATCGGAGTTAACAGAAAAGGACAGGTAAGACCTGTGTAATTGAATATGCCCACATACAGCCACACTAGCTCTATGTGGGCATAAAAGATTTAATCGCCTATTGGCTACAGAGGTTTCACACTTATAGCATTGGTTAATAAGCACGATACTTGGAAGAGCTGAAATCTGGCTAAAGATTGTTTGCATCCAAAAATGCTACAATCCTTTTTTTTAGAGCTTTACCTCCCTTTTAATAAATACATATAAAGTATATATAAAGTATAGAAATCAATAGGATTTGGAGTTTGCTCAGCAGAAAGTAACAATGTTTGAATGCTTAAAGGGATTGTTCACCTTTGAATTAACTTTGAGTATGATATAAAGAGTGATATTCTGAGACAATTTGCAATTGGTTTTTATTTGTAGTTTTTGAGTTATTTAGATTTTTATGCAGCAGCTCTCCAGTTGGCAGATTCAGCAATCTGGTTGCTAGGGTCCAAATTACTCTAGCAACCTTGCATTGGTTTGAATAAGAGACTGGAATATGAATAGTAGATGGCTTGAATTGAAAGATGAGTAAATAAAAAGTAGCTCTAACAATAAATGTGTAGATTTACAGGGCTTTTGTTTTTGAGATGGAGCCAGTAACTCTTATTTGAAAGCTGGAAAGAGAAGAAGAAGTTGTCAAATAATCAAAAAACAATAACAAAAAAAAGGGAAAAGTTGCTTAGAATTAGCCATTCTATATCATGTCAAAAATTATCTTAAGGTGGGCCACCTCTCTGATATATTAAATTTGGGTAAATTTACATATTTCTAATATTTTTAGGATAAACACTTGGGGAAAGTGTTTATTTATAAACGTTTGTTTGAATTCCAGGTTCTTTCTGTGTGTGTGGAAGAGGAGAACATAATCCCATATATCACAAACGTTCTGCAGAACCCCGACCTAGCTTTGCGTATGGCTGTACGAAACAACCTTGCTGGAGCTGAGGAGCTTTTTGCTCGAAAATTCAATGCTCTCTTTGCACAAGGAAATTATTCAGAAGCAGCAAAGGTGGCTGCAAATGCCCCAAAGGTATGGCCTGCTGCCTAGTAGCATAGTAAACTGAATGCATTTTGAATAATCTTGGTTATATTTTAAACTCTTGTTGTTCAGTATCCCTGGTGTTTAATTTTGTTATAGTTGATTCAGGTTTATTTCAGTTATTACAAGTCTCTCTCTCCCTTTTTAAAGTAAAAAAGCACCAATAAAGCTTGGTTTAGTGATTTCATGATCAGGCTTGGATATGTGGAAAGGCCACAAAGCATTGCAACCTGCAGTAGCATTCATTATGTGTATAGAGAATTACATATTCTGAATGGCAGCCATGCATTGCCTCTCATGTGTATGTAAGACAACAAACAATTTTATGCACCCTGCATGCATTTCTAAACACACAAAAAAAGCCTGTATAAGAACCCTTAATGTTGCCCTTGTGAACTAGTCATCATTCTTGTTTACGTAAACCTCTGCCATGCAGCTCTAGCTGATTGTTGGTGTATGTAAGCAAATGTGTTGCTGTGTACACTGCAGTGATGTAAATGGTGGAGGATGGTCATATTTTGTGACTTCATTATTGAATTAAATAAGGATGTGAAGGCAGACTGTTTTTTCTGACAATGTTAGAAAACGATAATGCGTGACACAACCCTAAAAGTGAAGGTAATTTGCTGTAGTTTAGCTAGAGGGGAGTGATGAGAATTCTGAAGAGGTTGATTGCAGTTAGTTCTGGAACAATTTGAACTTTTGGTACATTTTCTCTGCTGTATGCTTCACCTAGTGGCAGAAATCAAAATCGGTGTATTTTCTCTTATTTATATAGCACCATCAATTTTATACATCCCTTATAGAGATTATAAATCATTAACTTCAATCCCTGTCCCAGAGGAGCTTAGAAGCTAAGGTTATTTGAGGTTTTGGATTAGGTTTAATCTATCTACATAGAGAGAGATGTATCATTAAACTGCACAAGGAAAAATAAATTGCAAAAAATATATTTTTAGAAATACTTACAGTAAATGATGAATTGCATTTGGGTTTTTTTGTGGCCAGTAGCATATTTAAAAGATGCTGGGCCCACAGCAAAATATGACGTTCTTCCAAAAAAAAAAACGAAAACAAAAAAAAAACACAAACAACTTGTCTATGGTCAGTAGCATAACTTTGCTGCTCCACAGCAAAAGGTGACGTTCTTTTCTTTGTATTTGAAATTGTCCATCTGTCAGGACCATACAGGCCCCTCTAGTCATGGGCCCTTAGCAGTTGCAGTATCTATTACATTTTTTTTGTGTTCTGAAATTTATTTCATTTTTATAGGGAATACTGCGTACACCGGAAACGATCCGCCGTTTCCAAAGTGTTCCTGCACAACCAGGTCAGACCTCCCCATTGCTGCAATACTTTGGAATTCTTTTAGACCAAGGCCAGCTGAACAAGTTTGAATCATTGGAGCTTTGCAGACCTGTGTTGCAACAAGGTCGCAAACAACTGTTGGAAAAATGGCTTAAGGAAGACAAGGTAAGTTCCATTTTCCATTCACTTTTCCAAAACTGTAAATGTACCCAGTTTTTGTGTATGCCATAATAACCAAGGCTTTTTATACATGATAAAAAATAAAAATATGTATTTATAGCAAAATAACTATCCTAATTTGATTAATGTATAGCTGGAGTGTTCGGAAGAATTGGGAGATCTCGTAAAGTCTGTTGACCCTACACTTGCCTTGAGTGTTTATCTGAGGGCTAATGTTCCAAATAAAGTAATTCAGTGCTTTGCAGAGACTGGACAGGTTCAGAAGATTGTGCTGTATGCAAAAAAGGTGGGTTCCTATCGTATATCTTTATATATCACTACTTGCATATGCAACACTTGTAATACAGTTTTACAATACATTCATTGTGGAAATGGGAACAAATATTGTATAAAAACAAATTTACTTAGGGCTTTGTTACTTAGCGGTCTAGAGAATCCATAAGAGCTCTAGAGAAACTGACAATTACTTTAGGTGAATTAGCATGTAGTATATTTATGGTAACTGTATATTAGGTTGAGTTTGTGTACAGTGTTTATCTATGCCTTTGTCCGAGGGACTTACAAAGTATACAATTCAAGGTATGCTGACATATGTAGTTCACTAATAAGTGCCTAGTGCTGAATATTGTTGTTGTGCAGCATGTTGTTTAAGCTGAATTGTAATTAAATTGTAATTGCAGTGTGCTTTGGTAGAGTACATCTCTCCATGCTTAACCTAGGTGTTACTTACAAAAACTTAATTGGCAATAAAATGAAACCTTGTATTTCAATCTGTTGCAGGTGGGCTATACCCCTGAATGGATTTTCCTGCTGCGAAATGTTATGCGAATCAATCCAGACCAAGGCCAACAGTTCGCTCAAATGTTGGTCCAAGATGAGGAGCCTCTTGCGGATATCACCCAGGTAAATGACATTTAAATGACTTAAAGTAACTAATTTTTTTGTTTTTTTGAATATGTTTTACAGGTAATAACATAATAATATGTCTGCTTTTTTACTTAGATTGTGGATGTCTTTATGGAATACAACCTTATCCAACAATGCACTGCTTTCTTATTGGATGCTCTAAAAAACAACCGTCCAACTGAAGGTCCTTTGCAAACCCGTCTCCTTGAAATGAATCTGATGCATGCACCTCAGGTATCTCTCTCCAAGTGATAATCTTATTTTTCATGCTAACCATTACTGTAAAATGATCTTGCCTTATTTTAGGTTAATAAGCCTAATTATGTGTATAATACAACAGAAGATTGTAATATTCCTGCTTTATATATTTTTCACTGACACACTCAAACCTCAGTGGCCAGTTTCCGCAGAACTCTGATCTCCTCTGTGTTCATTCACCCATCTGCTTTCAGACCCTCTCACCAGCTATGTTTTCCACTCTCCAGGCTGCTCTCCAGACTTCTTTATCATGTAATACTGGGTTTACTGTTATGAAATGTCTGGGCTACTTTTATGCCAACGTCATGTGGTGCTTAGATAGGACAGATTTTGCCCACAATATATTCAACTGTGTGCCTTGTGTGTGCATACTGACACGCCAGTGCCGTGTCTGTCGGTGCTGCTGAAACACTGGGTGTTTTATTTTATTCTCCACCCAGAGAGAAAACTTAATAAAACACTCATATTGCCTAGGGTACACAATACTGAGGTCTCTGTAATATACTGGGGTCATTGTGCCATGAAATGGCGCCTATATATCAAAAATACTGGGTCCACTAGGTAGGAAATCGTGGGACCCACTGTGTCATGTGCCACTGTCACAAAATGCTAGGCCCTTTTCCCCAGTATATTCATATTCATGAGTCTGTGGCTACTGTTTTAGTCATAATATTTTGGGGCTGCTGTCTTGAAACACTGTACTCGCTGTATCTTTAAAGGACATGTAAAGCCTACATTTTCCTACCATGTATATAAGTTGGGCATATCTTCCCCACCCAAGCCACTTCATTTGTACAGCATATACCCCCTCCATTTGTCAGCGCCATCACATTTTCCTAAAACACCCGGCGGCCATTTTCCCTCTGACACATCATTAGTAACATTGACATGCAAACAGGACATGTATGCTGTAAAGTTCATGCAATGCAGAATGCATGTTACACAGGCACAGCATACTTTCATAAAAAGTTTTGCTGGGGTTGAGCACTGTAATGGTTAAGCTGAGCTCAGGAGAGGTTAGGAGAAAAAAATAGGATCAGACAGCTAGAGTTTCTATGGGTTCCAGCAATGCCATCTCTTCATTGGCTGTTAGACTGGAGGGAGTCTTTAGTAATCTGAGCTGAGAAGAACTGAGCATGCTCATTAACCAACATCCAAAGTAAATTCCTGACAGAGAGGGCAGAGTGGGTTAGAGATGGAGAAGGATTTCTAAGTGATTATGGGGATGCTGCAGCCTTACTGTTAACCTTTTAACAACCGGAGTGGCAGGTATCTAAATATTTCAAAGAGGCTGTTCACTGATTACATTTTTGTGGGGAGGGTTTACATGTCCTTTAAAAAGAAAAAAAAATTGTTGGCAGTGAAGGCAATCACTGACTGCCTGCTTCACATTTGTTTCTACCTAGGTAAAAGACGGATGTCTTAAAATACTGCTGCCGCTGGGTCATGCATTGTGTCACATTACGTTTAACCGTGCTCCTCATATTTAGAGTCACTTTAACCGATGCGGGGTATTACTAAACTGTAAATCAAGGGAGCTTAAACACAAAATCTGATTTTAAGTGAATGTATCACAACAGAAGTACACTTTCATGTGCCAGTGTTACTCACGGGCCAACAGAGTTTTGCTTTGTATGAAATCCTGGAGAAAACTTTCTCAGGCACATATAAATGGTATTTTGACTCGATAGAAACGAAAAAGTCCTAATTGGGAGTCTTGGTTAATGCCAACTTTGAGTGGCCAACTTCAGTCAGTAAACAACTAATATAGAGGACTGTGACAACACTAAAACCATGCTTTCCATTTCGTATATTCTAGGTGGCTGATGCGATTTTGGGCAACCAGATGTTTACACATTACGACCGTGCTCACATTGCACAGCTTTGTGAGAAAGCAGGCCTTCTTCAGAGAGCCTTGGAACACTTCACAGATCTGTATGACATAAAAAGGGCAGTTGTCCACACACATCTTTTGAATCCTGAGGTAATTGCTAAATGTATAACCTTTTTATTTATTTTTTTTGTATGCTTCACTGTAGCTAGTCAGGAAGAAGCATATTTTAATCAGTCATTACAAGGCCGTTACTAAACAAAGGATTTAAGTAGGTATACTGAACAGCACAACAATAAAATAATTAACCAGAAATTTGTTAGGGTTACCAAATTTTCCAGTTTGTGAAAGATGATTAATGCCTTCAAGTTGAAATTTGGTTCATTTTTGAACATAAACATCTAAAACCAGACTGACTCACAGTTAATGAGGTTTTCTGTGCTTTTTACAGTGGCTGGTGAATTATTTTGGCTCCTTGTCTGTTGAAGATTCTCTCGAATGCTTGCGTGCCATGCTTTCTGCAAACATTCGGCAAAATTTGCAGATTTGTGTCCAGGTCGCTTCCAAATACCATGAGCAGCTTTCCACTCTGTCACTCATTGAACTTTTTGAATCTTTCAAGAGCTTTGAAGGTAAGCTATCCATTATTCACGGGAAATCTTTGGTGTCAACAAATTATTCAGAGGTGGGAGGGGGGTAGTGGAGTTAATTATTATGCTATAGGCTTAGTATCTTCTGGGGCCCAGTAACTTCTGGGCCCCATATATTTATCAATACAAATATTACATCTTCTGTAATATTTAGAATGACTATATGTTTTCTTGAAAAAGTACATTTGCAAAATAAAAGTATTTCTGCATTCTCTTTGCTTTGATTTTTCACAAGGTTTATGTAGGCATCAGCTGTGTCTGCAGGCTTACTGTAAAATGTGTTTTTTTGAATCTTTATGGTATTAACTTCTAAGGCATATAAAACTCGATGCTGTTCCCACTTTATTCAAATGCACGGTAACCTAGAAGCATAGGGATACTTGTTTCAGTTTTTACACAGTACCACATGGTTCCTTTTTATATTGTTGACTTATTGCCTATAATGTAGTACCACATTTATGGGATTATTTACTAAACTTCAATTTTTTTCTGGTCGAGGTTTTTTGGGCAAACACTCAAATTTTACAAGGTTTATTATATCTTGAAAGTCCAGATCTGAAAATCCACCATCTCAAACTTGTTGAGTTCATGTAGAACTCAAGGGCTGAGTAGATACCGTGATCTGAGCTGGGTTTCATCTAATAATCTGAAAAATTTGAGGTTTCCAGCCGATAGCCTGAAAAAATAGATCAATTCATGTGTCAGTTCTGAATACATTTTACAATTTCACTCAATTTTATCAAGTTTTTTCCTGACCTGACTATTTTGAGTTATTTTATTGATAAATAAGATAAAGTCATGAATGGGAGTTTTGTCAAGCTTGGTTTAATAAAAAGATGAGATAGATTTGTGTTTTAGTAAATAACCCTCTTATTGTGCAGCTTTAAGAAGTGGGTAAACTGAGCTGTGGCAGAGCAGTATTAACATCTTATCACTCTTAAAGGAGAAATCAACCTGTTCTGAAAAAAACCTGTACCCCCCACCCAAGGTAGACCTCCTCCACCCAAGCTAATTACCCCCCCCGGGAGATGCTCCATACTTACCCCTCGCCGAAGATTTTTCCAGCAAAGTTCCACGCGTCCATCTTCTGTGTCCTCAGTAAGTTGACTGCAAATTCTGCAATTTCTGTGTAATTATGCGCAAACTGCGCCAACTGCGGATGCACAGAAATACCAATCTCTCAGTAAGCTTACAGAGGAGCAGGAAGATGGACGCGTGGAGCTTCGCTGGAAGAATCTGTGCCGAGGGGTAATTATGGAGTATGGGGCATCTCCCTGGGGGGGGGGGGTAGTTAGCCTGGGGAGAGGAGGGAGGGAGGACTACCTGGGGTGGGTGGGGGGGAGAACTGTTTTTTTTCAGAACAGGTTGAGTTCTCCTTTAAGTACATATAGCATTTTAAGTTCTTTGAGCTAAACCAGAAGTGAATTGCTAGGCTTTGCAGTATTTACAGTATGACAAAAATGTAGATGGCCAAATGTAGAATTATTGGTTTGATCTGTAGAAGAAAAAGTGGGCATGTGTAATGTAAAAGTTCTTTTACTGTGATTGTATATGTCTGTGTCCAGCTAGCTGTACTCTCGGATGCAGAAAGAATGTAGAATGAAAAAATCTGTCCAGCAGCTGAAATGAGCCCTGCTGCTGTTAAGTCATATTTCTCAATATAATTCTGTTCTTGTTGTAATTGACCAAAGCATATTAATATTATATTTTCTGTTTTTTAGGGCTGTTTTATTTCTTGGGCTCTATTGTCAACTTTAGCCAGGATCCCGATGTGCATTTTAAATATATCCAGGCAGCTTGCAAAACCGGTCAAATTAAAGAAGTTGAAAGAATAAGCAGAGAGAGTAACTGTTATGATCCTGAGCGAGTGAAAAACTTCCTTAAGGTAATCTTTTTTTTTTTTTTTTTTTCCCCATTGACAGTCCGTGTCGGACTGGCCCATCGGGATACCAGGAAAACTCCCGGTAGGCCCAGGTGTCATTGAGCCCTCATGATACTAAACATTTGGCATATTTCATGGCCATTCCCTATTTCATTGACAACAAAGAGGCTAAATAGATGGAAAAATAGATTATAGTATTATAATATGTAAAGAAAAGAGACTAGAGAGGTTGAGTGAGGAGAGGAAGAATAATAGTACTGAGAGTGGGCCCCTGGTCTAGGGTTTTTTGGTGGGCCCCTGGTGTCCCAGTCCGACACAGTTGACAGTGGATTCCTGATTTAGCAGTAGGTTTTTGGTACTCTGTCAGAGGTTTTGCTCATTAATATTTTTCATTTCTGGGACACTAGTACTGTTTGAACATTGGTGCATATAAATATTTATCTCTAACTCCAACATTTAAACATTTGAGTATAATGTATTTTAATACAGTGTGATATAAGCTATGTTTTTACTTCTGTAAAGTCCTGTACACACACACACACACACACACACACACACACACACACACACACACACACACACACACACACACACACACACACACACACACACACACACACACACACACACACACACACACACACACACACACACACACACACACACACACACACACACACACACACACACACACACACACACACACACACACACACACACACACACACCCCCCCCCCCCCCCCCCCCCCCCTTCACATTCCTAGCCAGGGCATGAGATGAATAAGTTTCTTATTAACAACATGCAAGCCACTTTATTTTCTCTGTGTGGCACATTGCCCCACTGACCACATTCCTAGTCCATTGGCACATTTTATCCAAGTAAACCTAGAAAATAATTTGTATTTTAAGTGATATTCAACCCCCAGTGCAAAATGTAAGAATAATTAAATAGCCTTTAATAACATTGCCTTTAGCCTTAAGCTTTTATATGGTTTTGGATCACTTTAACGAGTGCATATGACGCATACATTCTATAATGTCAAGTTCGAATGTGTTGTATTTAGAATTCTACATATAGATGTATAGAAATATATATGTACAGTTTCCTGATGGGAGTTATTTTTTGTGCTTTTCCTTTTGTCTTTGGAATGAGCAGGACATGTACAAGGTAAATTTTGTGTAGGCTTCCCCAATATCTCCCTATCTTCACGATAAATATGTACATGTATATTTTTTTGCATAATAAAAGAAAACCTAATTCATGGCAGCTTTACAATAAACATTCATTACAGTAACAAAGTAATTTGTGTATGTATTACTATTAAAAGCAGTGTTTGTCCCTTTCTATTCTCTGCCCTGATGTCTCAGACTATTGATACAATGTAAGACAAGGCAGCTGATTAACAGATCTGTCTCTGCTGGGGAACGAAGACTTTTGCAACATTAAGCAAATGTCTTTTCAGTCGCAGTTGTTTTTACAAAAAACTTTAAAAGCACCAAAAATGTAGATTGGAAAGTTGCTTACAATTATGTTTTCTTTTATTAAACAAATGTTTATTTTAGGGTTGACTTACCCTTTCAACGTTTAGTAGAAAATAAGATTTTAAGGATAATAGTAATCTAGTGCGCTTGTAGCAAGCAGAACTGTCCGATATATGTAACAATTACCCCATCCATGCTTGATGTCTATATTGTATAATGTAGGAATGATTTAGTCTGTCATCACTT
The DNA here is from genome assembly GCF_017654675.1 of Xenopus laevis. Classification (NCBI taxonomy): domain Eukaryota; kingdom Metazoa; phylum Chordata; class Amphibia; order Anura; family Pipidae; genus Xenopus; species Xenopus laevis. Next base: position 95,000,386 of record NC_054373.1, read on the forward strand.
TGTAACGGGTTAGACTCAATGGCACAATTCTTACATGGGTGTGGTGGTTGCACCATTTTAACTGCCGCTCCTTGAAAACTCCATATACCCTAAATTTGCATGTGTAAGAAAAAGCACACTCCCTAAATTCTAACCTCAGTTCATCATCATTAGTGTCTGGAATCTAGATACAGTTAAGCACTAAAGATTCCACTTAATATATTACATCAACAATGATTGCATTAAAACTACAAAGATATATTGTTTCATCCATGTATCCTCTGTTTTATAATCTATATTAGAAGTATTCTGAGCTTCTTCTGTGTGACTTTATAGATTTTATTTTATAGCCAGATGCATTCTTTATTTTTATTATTTTTAAAAAATAGTTCAGTTGTATTTTGTTCCTTGTATTGTGTCCTTTTTAAGCCTTTTTAAAATGTTTAAATCCTTTTTCTTTGTTATTTTAACACCATTTGCCCGCATATTTTTTTTACAGGAAGCCAAGCTCACAGACCAGCTGCCACTGATAATTGTATGTGATCGTTTTGACTTTGTTCACGACCTTGTCCTGTATCTGTACAGGAACAACCTACAGAAATACATTGAGATCTATGTTCAAAAGGTAATTGCTAACAAACCAAAGCCATTCTGCTGCTGCTGCTAATATCTTCAAAACAGAAGTTTATATACATGTTTTTTCAAAATGAACCAGTTAATAGTGCTGCTCCAGCAGAATTCTGTACTGAAATCAATTTCTCAAAAGAGCAAACAGATTTTTTTAAATTTCATTTTGAAATCTGACATGGGGCTAGACATATTGTCAGTTTCCCAGCTGCCCCAGTCATGTGACTTGTGCTCTGATAAACTTCAGTCACTCTTTACTGCTTTACTGCAAGTTGGAGTGATATCACCCCTCCCTTTCCCACAGCAGTCTAACAACAGAACAATAAGAAGGTAACCAGATAGCAGCTCCCTAACACAAGATAACAGCTGCCTGGTAGATATAAGAACAACACTCAATAGTAAAATCCAGGTCCCACTGCGACACATTCAATTACATTGAGTTGGAGAAACAACAGCCTGCCAGAAAGCAGTTCCATCCTAAAGTGCTGGCTCTTTCTGAAAGCCTACACACCTCGTTCATCAATTACATTTTATATGGTAGAATGAATTATTTGCAGTGTATACAGTTTAATTTAGAAGTAAAAACAACATCATAAAAATCATGACAGAATCCTTTTAATTATAGTAATCTTTATAAAGCAAACACCAGTTTTACCACTGCAGGCCAACATTACATTATATTTTAAATACTTTAAAATAATTTGTTGGTGTTAGTTGTCCACTAAGGGCTTTCCGCTGAGTGAAAACCTTGAAACTTTTTTATTACATTACCATATGTGTCATAAGTGTCTTATTTTTTACAGTGCTAGGGTGTACCTATATAAAAGCTAATGTGGTAAACCCCCCCCCCAAAAAAAAAACTGAACATATTTTATTTTACAAGGTAAATCCAAGTCGGTTGCCAGTAGTTATTGGAGGCCTGCTTGATGTGGATTGTTCAGAAGATGTCATTAAGAGTCTTATCCTTGTTGTGCGGGGACAGTTCTCTACAGATGAGCTTGTTGCTGAAGTTGAGAAAAGAAACAGGTATAGATTTCTTATTATCTTTTATGTCTAATACTTTCCTCATACATTTTGCTGTACAACAATTATTTCAGAAACTTGTCACATAATTCTGGGATTTAATGTTCACAAACAAGACACAATGAGAGAGTCTCCATTGTTTCACTAAAATCTGTTTGGGATCAAGGATCACGTATCATAGTGTCCCTAGATGCGGCTAAGGCCTTTGATTCTGTGGAATGGGTATACCTTTGGGGGATATTGAAAAAATTTGGTCTGGGGGACCAATTTATCCAATGGGTAAGGCTACTATATCAGCAACCAACAACAAGAGTAAGATCCAATGGCTACTTATCATCAACTTTCAACCTGTACAGAGGCACTTGGCAAGGGTGCCCCCTATCACCTCTTCTCTTTGCCATAGCGATAGAGCCCCTGGCAAATCTGATCTGTCAGGCCAAAAATATCACAGGGCTCCTCCTGGGGAGATTGGAGGAAAGCATATCCCTTTACGCAGATGACATACTATTATACCTGGACAACCCGGGTGACTCCCTACAGGCGGTCCTGCAAATAGTGGACCGGTTTGGTCAATTCTCAGGCCTCAGGATCAACAACACTCTCCAAAATACTGACTACCAAGGTATGTCTTCTAGGTATAATAGATGAGGTCACACCAAGTGCAGCAATGAGAATTATATACCATACTCTACTGTTCTATTCAAGTAAATGTGTTCTCCTGAATTGGATGTCCCCCCAGCCCCCGACACTCCAAGGCTGGCTTAACCCAATAAAGATAACACTCCCGCTGATACAACTTACCTATGCGGCAAGAGGGTGCCCCCAAAAATATGAAGTGGCAGGGCTGGTTGGATGCAACAGAGCAGTTATTACCTCACGACATGCTAAGCCAATAATAGCTAAATATTGAGAAAGTGCTCCTTTTTTTTTTTTTTTCCTAGCAGGGAGAACTAGGTAAGGGCCCGAGAGTATGACCAAAAAGAGGTCAATATTTAAATGGATGCGAAACCGAATAGATACACATGATACTGAAATTGAAATGATTAAGGAATTAACCATGACAATCGTATTGTATTGTTTATTGTTGTATGTTTAAAATGCAAAATAAAAACCTTTAAAAAAAATAAAATCTGTTTGGGAAAAAAAATACATTTAGTGATAGAACAGTCATGTTAGCATTGTTGTAATACATGCGATATTTCCTGAATTGCTTGCTTGTAAATTTAAATGTCTCATTCACCTGACACCCTTTCCCAGTCCCATTTTGGCAGACCCATTTACTCATAAAGCATTAAAGGGACATAACAGTAACATTAAACACTCCCCTTTGCACCAGCTGCCTCTGCAGTGTGCAGTGACTCTGTAATTACATATGTAATTGAAACTTAAAGGAGCAGTTCAGTGTAAAATTAAAAACTAGGTAAATAAATAGACTGTGCAAAATTAAAAATGTTTCTAATACAGTTAGTTAGCAAAAATCTAATGTATAACGACAGCAGTGAGTGGATGTTTAACATAATAGCCAGACCATTGCTTCCTGCTTTTCAGCTCTTTAACTCTCTGAGTTATAACTGTCAGCGACTTGAAGGGGGCCCACATGGGACATAACTGTTCAGTGAGTTTGAAATTGATTCATAGCATGCAGCTCAGATTCAAAAGCAACAGTTATGCCCCCCCCCCTAACTCACGTCATTGATCAGTGGAAACCGAGAGCTGCAAAGCAGGAAGTAGTGTTCTAGACATGCAGTCACTCAAGCCTTCATATATTACAATTTTGGCTACTTAACTATATTAGAAACATTTTTTTATTTTGCACAACCTATCTATTTACCAGTTTTTATTTTTATACTAAACAATTCGTTTAAAGGTGTTGTTCACCTTTGATTTAACTTTTAGAATGATGTAGAGTTATATCCTGAGACAATTTGCAATTGGTTTTCATTATTTAAGGTTTTTGAGTTATTTAGCTTTTTATTCAGCAGCTCTTCAGTTTGCATTTTAAGCAATCTGGTAGCTAGGGTTCAAATTATCCTAGCAACCATGCATTGATTTGTATAAGAGACTGCAATATGAATAGGAGAGGACCATGCTAGAAAGATGAGAAATAGAAATTAGCAACAACAATGCATTTGTAGCCTTACAGAGCATTTGCTTTTTACATGGGTCAGTGATGCCATGAAGTCTCAGAAGCAAAAGGCAAATAATTATAAAACTATAAAAAATAAATAAATAAATAATGAAAACCTATTGAAAAGTTGCTTAGAATTGGTCGTTCTACAACATACTAAAAGTTTCAGCAACGTTTCGATAAAGCTTGATAAAGAGCCAGGTGGCTCGAAACGTTGCTCTGCTGTTGCCCTGCATGTGAAAAATAAAGGCTTTCTTTTAATCTGAGTGCTGCCCATTTGAATTCCTAACAAATGTCGCATACGTGTGGAAGGACACGTGGGAAAGGTGCACCCGTGAACAAAGTTGCAGACAAGTGAGTGCGACCTAAATTGACTTCAGTTACCTTAAATACTTCCCCAGGCTAGAGATATCCCATCTACCAAGTAAAGAAAAGGTATTTACTCTTCTGATCCTACTGGATCTCTGTGAGATACCTGTTTGCTCCCATTTATTACAATAAATTTAAAGTCCATGGTTTTATAACTCTTATAACAGCCAAAAGAGTTTTTTATAATTTAAACTTCAATTCACGTTTTTTTCATTTGCTGTAATTACTTAATTGTGGTTTCTATTGTTTCTTAGGTTGAAACTGCTTTTGCCATGGCTAGAATCTCGAATTCATGAGGGTTGTGAAGAGCCTGCCACTCATAATGCTTTGGCTAAAATCTACATAGATAGCAACAATAATCCTGAACGATTCCTACGAGAGAACCCATACTACGATAGCCGCGTTGTTGGAAAGTATTGTGAAAAAAGGGACCCCCATCTTGCATGTGTTGCATATGAACGAGGACAGTGTGATCTGGAACTAATAAACGTATGTGTTTTAAATTGTGTTTGTTTGTTTTAAGCAATACTCCTGGTCTGTTTTGGCCACATCCAATTACTGTTAATTATACTAAACTTCACCAAGTATACGTAGACATCTTAGACACTTTTGCTTTTAAGGGGTGATATATTTGCGTACATATGAAACCCCCCAAAATTGTCTGTTTTAACAAGGCTTTAACTTGCAGCTGCTTGTTTGGTTTTACTTGTATCAGATATTCTATTTTATTCCTCGTGTAGGTTTGCAATGAAAATTCTCTTTTCAAAAGCCTTTCCCGTTACCTTGTACGTCGTAAGGATCCAGAATTGTGGGCCAGTGTCTTGCTAGAAAGCAACCCATATAGGAGACCTCTAATTGATCAGGTAAGTTTCCCCACCATTCATATACATCTATTTGTTGGCCTTCAGTTTCTTTAAATTCTGCCCACTGACACTTTTTTAATGTTCAAATACAATAGTAAATGAATTATCATTCACCCTGTTATATTCTTGCTTTACAGGTTGTGCAAACAGCTTTGTCTGAAACGCAGGATCCTGAAGAGGTGTCTGTTACTGTGAAAGCCTTTATGACAGCAGACCTTCCCAATGAGCTCATTGAATTGTTGGAGAAAATTGTATTGGACAACTCTGTCTTTAGTGAACACAGGCAAGTTTGGAACAAACATTGTAAACTTTTTTTTTTTTTTTTTTTGGATAAATTAATAGTTTGCTGCTTTTTGCATTTTTGAGGCTACTTCTAAAGCATACAAATATCTAAACAAATGTGCATAACAGTTAAAATACACTTGGTAATAGATTCCTGCTTATTTTTTGAACTAGTCAAGTCAATTCTTAAATGTAATGACAGTATCTAAGTTGTAAAAGTTTTTTGTTCCCGTTTCCAGAAATCTGCAGAACCTCTTGATTCTGACTGCAATTAAAGCTGACCGCACAAGGGTCATGGAATATATTAATCGTCTGGATAATTATGATGCCCCAGATATTGCAAACATTGCCATAAGCAATGAGTTGTTTGAGGAAGCATTTGCTATTTTCAGGAAATTTGATGTGAACACCTCAGCTGTGCAGGTATACCACAATCTATACACTTTGTGCAGTCTGCTTCCATGCTTGCTAGCTAGTAATGTACGCTCAAACAAACTTTTTAGGTATTGATTGAACACATCGGGAATTTGGACCGGGCATATGAATTTGCTGAGCGATGTAACGAACCAGCTGTTTGGAGTCAGCTTGCCAAAGCGCAGTTACAGAAAGGGATGGTTAAAGAAGCTATTGATTCCTACATAAAAGCAGATGATCCTTCTTCTTTCATGGAAGTTGTTGAAGCTGCTAATGCCAGTGGTACAGTATTGAGAATTTTTTTTCTTAAATCTGCTTTAAAAATAGTGAGTTAATGAGTTGGCAAGACTAATGATAATGTTTATAAACTTACAACTTTTACTTTGCTAAACTGTACCAATTTTGCTGCTAAAAATAGCTTAAATGCAGAATTTAATGAGAATGCTACTTTGTATATAGAAATAGATCATAGCCAAGAATTGATTTCAAATGCTGTGTAATTGTTATCATTGCTATCAAGATGTTATGTTTGCTATGTGCTATGACATTGTGTATCCTTTTGATTAAACTTTTTGAAACTTAGATCACAGCTTAACAAAACAAATCTTGTAAAAATATGAACTGTATGTGTTATATTTTGTTAGGAAATTGGGAGGAGTTGGTTAAATACCTGCAAATGGCTCGTAAAAAGGCACGAGAATCCTATGTGGAAACTGAGCTTATATTTGCTCTTGCTAAAACAAATCGCCTTGCAGAACTGGAGGAGTTCATTAATGGACCAAATAATGCACACATTCAGCAGGTAAGTCATAGCAGTTCAATACATGTTTTTGGCTTGACTGTGTTTTTATAATGGATACAAGCATATAAAAGAACAGGTATTGGACCTGTTATCCAGAATGCTCGGGACCTGGGGTTTTCCGGATAATGGATATTTCCGTAATTTGGATCTTCATACCTCATAAAGTAGGAACTTCCTGTGGTTCTTACAGTTCTTATTTCAGTACATACTATACTTTCATGACTAGTTTCTCCTTATGAACAACAATGGTGTTTCCACCCCTGATCATGTACCCTTTGTGGTACCAGGCCTTTTTTCTGTATGTGTTTGGGGTGAATACATTTTACACTTTTTCAGCATTCAGTGTGCCACTGGAATTTTTCTGTATTTCTATTTTCTCCTTAGTGTGATAATAAACAAATTTGGGTAGTTTAAAGTTGATATTTCTTTTTAGGTTGGTGATCGCTGCTATGATGAAAAAATGTATGACGCTGCTAAGCTCCTCTATAACAATGTTTCAAATTTTGGACGTTTGGCATCCACATTGGTTCACTTGGGAGAGTATCAAGCAGCTGTGGATGGTGCCCGTAAGGCAAATAGCACACGCACTTGGAAAGAGGTGAGAGAAACTGCTACAAATTGTCAGGAGGCATTTCCTGTTAAGCATTAAAAAGATGTTTTGTGTATTTACAACATTTTTCATCCCCAGGTTTGCTTTGCTTGTGTTGATGGAAAAGAGTTTCGCCTGGCGCAGATGTGTGGCCTTCATATTGTGGTTCATGCTGATGAATTGGAGGAGCTTATAAATTATTACCAGGTAAGGCTTTTATGAAATTAAATATGTGCTTTTTAAATCCTATATACAATCTACAAATATATACTCTGCTGAATAAACTGTGCTACAATAAAAGGATCCGTTTTTAACTTAAAAACACATAAAGGAATGGATAGTTATATATCTCAGGCAGATGTTGGGGGGTGGAGGTGTGGACATTATTAGAATATTGATTTCAATTTATTTTTAATTTTTTCATTGTATCCTCCTTTCTGTGCAGTGTTTATTCTTTCCCGTGAACGGATTACATTGCTGTGTAGTATATCTTAGTATACTTATGCCCTGCTTTCTTTAGGGCTAGTATAAAAGATTTGTTTTTGTCTACTCAAAATATTACTCTTTGATTACTCACAAAGATGATTACTCAATAGAAATCTTATAGGAGCTGTAGGGCCAATGTGGACTGATTTATATACAATCTTATTTGTTTCCTCTAATCTCATTGCAACTCATGCAAGTTTTATGTAATACTGTTTTATTTTGGCTTTTAGGATAGAGGGTATTTTGAAGAACTAATCACTATGCTGGAGGCAGCTCTTGGACTGGAAAGGGCGCACATGGGAATGTTCACTGAACTTGCAATCCTTTACTCCAAATTTAAACCCCAGAAAATGAGGGAGCACTTGGAGCTTTTCTGGTCAAGAGTCAATATTCCAAAGGTAAGTTTGTTTAAGTGAAAATTATTGTATTGAGCAGTTATGTCATTATGTGATTTATTTCATATATGATGTACATTTTGCTAATAATCTATAATTCACCTACTGTTTCTTTTTGTAGGTGCTGAGAGCAGCAGAACAGGCACACTTGTGGGCAGAATTAGTATTCCTGTATGATAAATATGAAGAGTTTGACAATGCTATCATCACAATGATGAACCATGCCACAGATGCATGGAAGGAAGGACAATTTAAAGATATCATTACAAAGGTAAGTATTTGTTTCTATACTAGAATCTGATGTTAAATTACATGTTTTGCTAGCTTTTCAGAAAGATACTGTAAATTTAGCATTACATGGGGATCAATAAAAAAAACTAGCTAGGTGTTGCTGTGTGTTAATTATTGTGTTGGCAGTATCTTGTCTGTAACATGGTTCTAGATAATTCCAAGTGTAATAACTAAGTGTGCAGACATGGGAGTTTGCTTTACACATTCTGAATGATTTTATTTTTTCTTCTGCAGGTCGCAAATGTTGAATTGTATTACAAAGCAATCCATTTTTATTTGGAGTTCAAGCCACTGCTACTGAATGATCTTCTGATGGTGCTCTCACCAAGACTTGACCACACCCGTGCAGTAAACTTTTTCACCAAGGTAATTGCTAGTAGATTGTGTAAAGATCAAATAAACTGTATCCAATTCGTTAGTTAACTTTTTTTTTTAATTTTATTTGCAAATACTGTGATGATCTATCAAATGCTTACCACCTTTTATGGGTGTCCCCTGCATCAAAATGCTGATTCACATACACAGTTGAATCAGGTCTACATAAGTCTGTTTTCTTTACTTCCTATGTTTTTTTTTTTTTTAAATACCTCATATGTCCTTTTCAATTAACCAATGTATTTACGTTTCAGCAACAATCATCTCTGTATTTAAAGTTCATAACTTAACCATGCACTGGTTTTGATTTGATTTATTTGGTTTGTTCCTTTAGGTGAAACAGCTTCCTCTGGTAAAACCATATCTGCGTTCAGTTCAGAATCACAACAACAAATCTGTGAATGAGGCTTTAAACAATCTGTTCATTACAGAAGAAGATTACCAGGTATCATGCTTGCAAATAATGAATTAGAATTTTTGAAAAAAATGTTCTTTAAGATTCAAAACTGTGTTTAGCATAAAAGATCTCTCAAAGCCATCTACTGTTTTAAGCCCCATGGAAGGGAGCCATTGATATATAAATTAATTGTGTGTGTGTGTGTAGATTTTACTTGTGCAAATATGTGTTGAAATGTGTTCCAAAGATGTATATTTTATTTTTAAGGCACTTCGAACCTCTATAGATGCATATGACAACTTTGATAACATTTCCCTTGCGCAACGACTCGAGAAGCATGAGCTAATTGAATTTAGAAGAATTGCTGCATATCTATTCAAGGGCAATAATCGTTGGAAGCAAAGTGTGGAGCTTTGTAAAAAAGACAAGCTCTACAAGGTAAATGCATTTGAGTTTACTTTTAAACCAGGAAAATGAACTAAAGTCTCAGCTGACATTAAAAATAAAGCAGAATTCTTTAGATTGAGGTGTTGTCAGAGGCAGAGTACATATGGGGCAGATTTACTAAAGTAAAATTCGAAAGCATGACGTCATTTTGCTACTTCGATGATTTACTAACGGGCGCAGTCGTTACTTCGCTAGCGAAAGAGAGAGACTCTAGCGTTAATTCACTCCCTTACGACTGGCGAAGTTACGCTCTGACGAATAGACATAACTACGCAAATTCACTAAGATGCAGATTTTACTGAACTTTACCTCTTGCGCCAGACTTGCCTTCGCCACCTCAGACCAGGTGAAGTGCTATAGAGTAGATAGGACTTCCTCAAAAAATAGTTGAACATAAAACTATACACTGGGCTCATGTGTAGGGCAATATAATAACTCTATTTTCTTTTATTAAGGTTTCCCGGGCTTGTGTAGTGTAATGTATTTGCTGCAACATATACGTCCATTCTACTTTAAACTTCCCATCATATGCAAATTAGCCAACGATAGCGTAACTTTGCTTCACTTGCCGCAGTAACGCCAGCGCTACTTCGTCAGCGTTCGACGCCCTGGACTCAACTTCGGATTTTATTGAATTAGCGTTGTCCTGGCGAATTTACGCCTGACGTAGTGTTGCGATGTGAGCTAATCGGGTGCTAGCGTAAATTCATCGCTTAGTGAATCTGCCCCATAGACTCTGTTGTCAATTACATATGTTGGTGTTGAACACACAGCAAGAAAATACTCTGTGCTGTGCTAATTCCTCCTAACGGTATTAATTAGCACTAGTGTCAAAATGAGATTTCACTGTATTTCTTTTGCATATTATTGGCCCTCATCCTATGTTATTTAAAGAAAGAGGCTTTCAATGTAATCCTACTGAAATAAACGAATTAAAAAGAAAAATAATCCTATCCACCTTCTGTGATACCTAAAATAATGGAAAAATGGGAGGCAAAAGCTGTGGCGAGTCAGGCCCATTTTTAAGAATATGGTTCTTCTGTTTTTAAATACAATAATGTAAGAATGAGTTTTGAGAATGCTGACTTTACTTGCATTGATATCTTTCAGGATGCTATGCAGTATGCCTCTGAATCCAAAGATACAGAATTGGCGGAGGAACTTCTACAGTGGTTTTTGGTTGAGGAGAAAAAGGAATGCTTTGCAGCCTGTCTCTTTACCTGCTATGACTTGCTGCGACCAGATGTTGTTTTGGAAACAGCATGGAGGCACAACATCATGGAATTTGCTATGCCCTACTTCATTCAGGTCATGAGGGAGTACTTATCTAAGGTAAAGAAGAAAAATCAGTTTAGTCCCATGTAACACAATACTTTCGTATCCATTAGATGTTCTGTCACCATCTTATAGTGAAATTGTCTGTATGCTTATTGTCTCCTAGGATTCCTTCTACTTTGCTTTCTCAAAGCAAACAAAAAACCATTGAAAATATACAATTGCATTGTTAGAGAAATTAGGACAATAGCAAAGTCTTTTCACCTTAGAAATGGCATAATTTTGCCCATTTATATTAAAAATTCAACATCAGTTGGGTTCTACTTGGGCACTCCAGAATAGCTGGTTAAGTTTCCCCGTCTGTACAAACATTCTCAGTGAATATGGTTTTATTTTCATATGGATCGGCTTATGTTTACTATCCATATAATTCGTTTTAGTTACTTATTAATAATCCTTGCTTTCCAGGTTTCTGACTTGTACAGAGCTATCCATAAAAACCTTGCTAGATTTGCATTCACCTTGTATACAACCTGTCACCCACCAGCTGCTTTCAAGGTTCCAGTTTCAGGCTTCCCAGATAGCTGTTGGCTCACCAGTGCATTTTCTCTTATATTTACATGTCAGCAGGCTGTTAATCAAGTTAATGAAGTTTATTTAAATGCAGCTCTTACAGTAAGAAATATTGTGATGACATTTAAAGCAGTAAATGCAGGATTTGCAGCCACAATGGCTCTTAAACCTGAGCATTTTGTTGCTCTTTATATTCCTTCAGAGCCATGATAAAACTGATAAATAGTATAAAATACACACAGGGTTATCCCAAAGCATTGTTCGCAACCTCTTCAGATAGCTGATGATCTTAGGTTTAAGGCTGTGAAACACCTTTTCCTGTATAGGTTTATTGTGATCACTGGGTGATGCCAGCTGTATAACTTTGTGTCTGTGAAATCCTTAAGATTATTTTTGGAGGAAATATATTACATCTGACCTATTTGTCATCCCTTTTTTCTGCTGCTTTTTTATACTGTTGTATTGTCGCTTTACTTTTTATGAAAATGAACAGAAAAATGGAGCTGGATTGCAAAGGAAGGAATTTGATTGCTATCTGTAGAATAATGTATTCCCTATTGTAAAATATAAGGACATTAGAAGCCACCAAGTAGTTCTATGACATATAAACAAACAAGGCCAAAGGCTGAATGCTTTATACGGGATGTGAAACTCCAAAATGACTTTCAATATCCTCATATTTTACAACAGGGCGTTCATTTTTTTGAGTCATGAGACACAAATTACATCACGAGCACCGACTACAACTGATGATGTCACTTAGCACCTTATTTAAGTATATATTTTACATGATGTTCATAGCCCTTGTGTAATGTAATGTAATATATATATATATATATATATATATATATATATATATATATATATATATATATATATATATATATATATATATATATATATATATATATATATATATATATATATATATATATATATATAATACACTCACAGTATGAAACAGGAATCGGTGAAGACATCAATTTACAATTAATTTTATTTGAAATCTGAAACTTTGAATTGTTTTGTATTTGACAATATAGTGGCATTTTAGAATAATTGTTCTATGCAGTAAACGTGTCCCATTTTAATTTTCCAGTTAGAAGACAGGGCTTTCAAGTATTGCACATATTTGTTTGTACTCCCGAAAGGGATATTGAGGCTTATAATTAAAACCACTTGCATGTTTTTAAATATCCTTTCTTTTACTAGCCTCTGTTAAATACTTAATTGGTTGCATGTGTCCTAAACTGCACTGTTGAGCACTCTTCTGGGAAGCATCTACATGATTACTGTTAAATAGGATTTATATTCTAATATGACTCCCATAAATTAAGTATTTTCTGCATACGCTGTAGGAGTCATTTACTAATGCTTAGGACACAAGAGCAAGAGCATTAAAAAGGAGCAAAAATCTCTTGCCTGTTGCAGAGTGCAGCACTGTTATCTGCAAGGCTATCCTGTAATTAAGGCCTGCCATATGCAGACTGTAAATTCTTGGATGTCTAGTTCTCCTACGCTTTGTGTCAGAATGATGTGTATGCTATTGAGCATTGTTGGTGGCACCCATATGTACCCTATGCATACATTGCAACTGAACACAGGCAGGACAGAGGAAGGTTCAGTCTTTCTGCTCCATTCTCACAGAATTCAAATGTAAAAAATTCAAAGTAAATAATTATGACCGGGGGAAACTTAATTGAGAAACCTGCTGGATTATCCTGCAGAATTCCTTTCAGTTTCAATCCATTTTTTTTGAATTTTCTGAAAGATTGATCAAAACTGTACTTATCGTCCAAGTCTTCAGAAATGTGTTTTTTTAGAATGACTGTGCTAAAGTCCTGAATCCCATAAAAGGATATGCAACATTTTAAAAAGTTCCATTAGAATTAGATTGAATCTGAATCCATTATTTTAAGATTTGTTTTGCCAAGATCATTATGATCTTTCACTAATAGATAAGTTCATCCAACTGAATTTGATACAGAAGGTACAGAAATAAAAGTACTTCTCCTATGAACAAAAATCCCAGAATAAGCCTTGTTAGATATCCATCATATGCAACATGATAAACCTATACCACAAACCATGAAACACACTGCTTTTTAGTAAATGTCTCTGGTGTGCCCTGATTTTGATTTTTAACCTTTTTTCCCCCCCATTTTATTTGTTTTACTTTACATCTGTATTTCCTAACAGCTCTCTTTTTCTTTGCTTATTCTTCCTTTTTTTGTATGGCCAATGTGGAATTTGATTTTCTAAGATACACCCTCTGAATTCCTTTGCAGGTTGATGCAATAAAGGAAAAGGTGAAAGTTGATTCTTGTTTTCCATCTTTAAACCTGGAAGACTAAGTCTAAGGAATCTGCATGATTTCCCCACGTCCTTTCCTTATTACATTTGATACTACTACTTTTGCTGCTGCTTTCATCTTTCCAAACTAAAATTTACTTGAAAAGCCTCTGCAGGCCTCTAAACAACTAAAATAGTTAGATATAGGTTATTCGGAATAGTTTTGCTGATACTAATTGGCTAATTTATATGTACACAGGACTGGTTCACAGTTCTGAATAAGCACCCACTTTAACCCATAATCTGAAGGATGTCTTAGATTAGGGGATCTCAAATTAAGACCATTCTAGTTAGCAGTATATCTGGATCGCTAGCAAGATAGCTGCCAGATCACGTTTTACCAAACAAATGATGGACCGTGATTGATGGAATTCAACCGAAAACCATTGACTTTAAACTGCCGGCTTCTTATATCTATATTGTATCCAGTATCATGCCCTGGGATACATTTGGTGGCCTCTTATTTGAGGTATACAATTACAGAGCAGTTTATGTGGTTTATAAATATTCTCCAAACACCAATCTTGAGGAATATAAGAGAGCACATTTTATATTAGTCTGTGAAAATAAAATTGTGTCCAGTATAACCGCAGATTTAAATTAAGATCTCCCCACTTGGCCAGGCTCCTGGGATCTATTGTTTTGTCCGTTCTGTAGCTACAGCACTGGTAATAATTGCATCTTCATCTGTGATACTAAATCTGCAGGAATTTATTTTGTGACTTGAGATATGTCCGGAGCCCTTCGTTTGCTGGTCTGAGAAGTACCACTTAAGGTTAATAAGAAATGTAAAAATATTATTATTACTGCAGCTACATCCTTTAGATATGTATCCTGTTCATCGCAGAACTGTGAGCCAGTCCTTGCCTCTTGGTTTTCCTAATAATTTGCTGACCGTAGCCAAAACAAACACTTGTCATCTCAGAAGTCCCTTTTCCTAATGCTTTGTTCACATGTCCAGTTCTTATGGTGTCGGCCCTGTCCCTTTTAAGATAGGGGAGGGGGAGACCTGTTTGGTCATTTCTTATTACAAATATCTAAATATTTTTCCCTCCTTAACTGCATTCATTTTGGAATGCATTGGATGTTCATTTGCATAAATGATGACACTAGAGCACATGAAATATCATTTTGCATGCATGCACAATTCAGTACTAACTTGTAACCTGTCACCATTCTCTACCCACATAAGCAAAGCATTTTAGTGCACAAAAAATTCAGTGTTGGTTAATTTTTTATTTTTTAATATAAACCTTTATCACCCGCTAGACACCATAAGAGGATTGCACTGGCCTAAGTCAAATGCATTAGGAAATTTCCTTCTGTAGTTGGCAAACAAGTAGAGAGTGTGTGTGTGTGTGTGTGTGTGTGTGCATCTGGTTTGTGTGAAAAATTCAGGTAATTGAACAGCAGTATTTGTGCACTCTCAAACTATAGCATGTTTAAACTGCCAGTTGCTTCACTTTTTTATTATTTTAAAGCATAGAAAAGCGAAAACCCCACAAAGTGCTGCTAGCTGTATGACTTTGTAGAAAGCTCAATGGCATCCCCCATCTTCAGATTTCACTCCTTGCTTCAGTTCTGTTGCCTATCTTTTCATGCACACATAAAAGATTCTGATGACGATAAAACAAAGAAAATGCATGTTTTGAAAGCGAGTTCTTCCCCCTGTAGCTTGTTTTAGCTACTGTGGAAAAGCCTTTAAAAGCTATTTTATAGTCTTATCAATTGCTGTGCTGAGGACCAGCTTCAAAGGATATTTTGTGCATTGTTGTATGGTACACTAACATTTTGCAGTGCTCTCCTGAAAGAACAGACAAAACCAGCAATGAAAGAACACATAATGTTTTTGGGCACACTCCGCAGCAGAGTGGCTGCTGTGCAGTTGTACGGAGGACGTTGCGCTCTGCAGTACTTCTCTCTTCGGTCTTGTGCGGAAGGATTTGATTATTTATGGACTATCCATTTACTTATTACTGTATAGCATGACCTTGAAGACAAAAGGCAGATTTTCATACCCGAACATTTGTTTTATTGCTAGTAAAGCCTCCTTTAGCCAGTGGCCTAACTAGATGTTACTGGGCCCCACAGCCAATTAATTTTAGGGCTCCCAACATATCTAGAGGTTGTCATGTATTATCAGTATATATTTAAAATGCTCATTAATTAGGGCCCCCCTGTAGTCGCAGGGTCTGCTTCCTCTATAGTTGCACCCCTGCCTTTAGCTCTGTTTTCTTTTCTGGTCAGGTTGTTAATCTGATTTTCATTTGATGGTGACTTATTTTTGTTCACCTCTTTTTTTTTCATGTGGTAGTTTATTTTTAATACATGTGTATGTACATTTAAAAGGCCATTTAAATGTTCAGACAGTGCATTTGTCATTTTACTAATCAGTGTCAGTATGCATTATATACTTTTGCATGCGCTTTTCAGGTTACTTGCGTGGCATTTGGTGGATTTAACTTTAGACCTAGTTTTGTGTTTGGCAATAGGGGAGCCATATTAATCTCTCTGCCCGTCAGTCATTAATTACCTGCACAAGCAGCAAGTACCTGCCCAAACATTGTTTAGATGGCGTCTTCCAGCCTTTAGGGTTCAGATCACAAGTTTGGTACTTCTACACAAATTTGAAGAGGAATGTATGGAGGTTTAATCAACTGAAGATAATACAGATACCTCATCTCCACCTGCCCCCCGCAGTCTTCACCCCAGAATCCACCAGAGAACGAAGGAAAGACTTTGATGTTTAACGGAATCTCTTAGCTGCCTTAGTGAATGTGTCTGGGGCACTTTGCTGCAGATCATTCTAGGTTGATTTCCAGCATCACAGTGAAGCAGATGTTGAGGCATGGTCAGACCAAATGAGGTCCAAAACATCAGTTCTGAAGAATTTGGCTTTGAAACGAGGTCGGGAAATGCAAAAAGGAACCGTGAACTGCATGCTTGTAGCTTAACCAGTAAAATTATTTTAATACCCTAACACACAACAGTTTTCGTAACTCAAATTATTAATAGAGTTGTACATTATTTGAGAATGCCTTTATTTCAGCCACACTTAATACGGAATATGCATCCTTAAAGCAGTAGTTTAAAGAAATTTTTATATGATTTTTAGAATCTGTTATTGCCTTATTTAGCAAGATGAAAACACAATATTTGCTATTTATTTTCTTCCTCTGGACACGGGAACCCAATATAAAAGATGGAGCAGATGTAACTGGAGCATGTAGCTCACACTGGCTCAACCTTTTATATTACAGGTATGGGATCTGTTATCCAGAAAGAGCCGAATTAATGAAAGGCCATCTCCCATAGACTCCATTTTATCCAAATAATTCAAATTTTAAAAAAGTATTCCCTTTTTCTCTGTAATAATAAAATTGTACCTTGTACATGATTTAAACTAATATATAATTAATCCTTATTGGAAGCAAAACCAGCCTATTGGGTTTATTTAATGTTTACATAATTTTCTAGTAGACTTAAGGTATGAAGTTCCAAATTACATAAAGATCCGTTATCCGGAAAACCCCAGGTCCTGAGCATTCTGGATAATATGTCCCATACATGTACAAAGCAAATTTGCTCTGCACAGCAAATGTTTCAATAATGTCTGCTTTATCTCTAGCCTGAGAGAGAGAGAATATCCTCTAGTCTTACATCCAAACTACTTAACCTACCACTAATGGGATTTAATTAGTTCTTTTTGGATCATTTCATGCATACGATATTCGTCACCTAAATATTGGTATAGTGTTGCAGTTTGCTGTGTAAGAGAAGTGCATAGGGTCCTTGCTTATTTGCCAGGATTTATATTTATATTAAATAATTCATGCTTTTGTAGTATTTAGCTAAAGGTTGTTTTCAGAGCTTTAGTAATAGGCTTTATATGAAGGAAACATATTCCCCTCTTTTTGACATGATTTTATTCAGTTGGATAAACAGTATTCAGGTGCATAAACAGTATCAGAACTTTCAGAAATAATATAAATATAATTTTGTTGTTGCACAGACATATCCAATTCCTTAGTTTGAAAGTAATGGTGTGTGCTCCCGTTAGACTCACAGTGCAACCCCTCCCTCACCTTGTTCCAATGTGAAGTGATGAATTCTTGAACTCCCTTTGCTTTCCATAGTGGTTGGTTTACACATTCTATAGAAAGCCGATGGACTCAGAGTTCCAGAAATCATTGCTTCATTTTTAAACAAGGTAAGAATGGGGGTGTAGTGTAAATAGTCCCTGCAGCACTGGCTATCATGGTTTGTATTCAACCTGTGGAAGAAAATTATATTTCTGGAAGTTCAAATACTGTATGTTGCATGCATATTTTTTTTTTCTTACATAATTCAAACTGAACGAGAAAATGTGGGAGAAGTTGGTATATTTTCCCTTTTAAGATCCTACGGGTACAATGGCAATACAATTTTCTCCCCTATTCCCTTAATCTATGGTCATGGTAAATCCCCCTGCTATCATATGTATGCTGTAATCTGCAAGTGCACTGGATTACTATATGCAGTGACTGGACTCCTAACATAGCACCGGGGCTAACCAGGGTGGAGGTAAACGAGGCTGCCACAAAAAAGTCTGAGGTTGTCTTCTAATTAAGTGGAGCTAAATAGGATCTCATCTGAGCTTCTGACAGCATGGAAGTTAGATTTTATTTATGAAATATACACACAACATTGACCTTATTGCTTTCAAGGCAAGGTTGTATACTTCAGTAACTAATATGAATTAAAACTATTGCTGCAACCTATAACAACAATGCATAGGATGGGAACTTCCATCTCTCATGGACAACCTGGCACTCTCTCTTTTTGCAAAACCATCAGTTTATTACAAATAATCTAAACTCTCCATATTCAGCACAACACTTTAGATCCTCTAGAAAGATTGTGTATAAAAAGCAATTGCAGGTATAACTCAATCATAGTAAGTGATGGCCATTTTTGCACTAGTATGAAATTAAAGTGTTTTACCTGAGGTTTGCCCCTGCCCACAATTCTTGGGTAGTGGCAAAGGAATGTTCACAATTTACATAGAACTTTTTATGGGGATAACAATTAAGAGTTATGAGCTCTGGTCAGTATGGTACAATGAGACACGGAATGCTCAATTAACATGGTAGCAAAGAAGTAGTACTGTGGGGGTGGTATATAGGTCAGTGGTTTCTCTTCCAGAATTGACAACTTTTTGGGCGCTCTTAGAGAGTTTCTGACTTCATGTTCAGTGTCCGTTTAGTTTCTAATCAAAGCTTGTGAGAGTAGAATTTGGTATGGAAGATAAATTTAAATTAAGCTTAATACGCATTCGGCTGTGGTTGAAAGTATGTAGACAGAACAAAAGTTGCAATTTAAAGGGGTATAGCTATACACCTAGATACAGCTTTCATAATCATGATTCATTAAATAATGCATTTCTTTATTATATGTAATACAGCATTGTTTTCCTTTAATCTTCCCCGTAATTATCTGAGTTAGTTGAACTAGGAGTAGTGAGCTTTTTATAAAACATCCCCTTCTTCCACCCCATTTCTTACAGATAATCAGCAGGCAGTTATGTGGGGGATATTTTTGTGCAATGGTAATCTCATTACATCCCTAGAGCCAGGTAGTTGGAAACATGGAGTAGCTTCAATTTCTTGTCACCCTTTTTAAGTTCTAGAAATAACAAGCTATACATTTTTGTGAATGAAACAATAATAGGCAAAAGCCATATACACAAAATACTGTAGAACAAGGTGGTATACTGCCCCTTTAAGCCATCAGAAAAATCATGGTAATAAAACAGTTTTTTGGCCTTAAGCTTTTAAACTCTCTAGCACTGCTGCTTTAAAAGAGATATGGGTCTTAGAATCTGGCATTGGAAATAAAACTGCTTTCTCAAACATTGTACAGAGAATTTAAGTAGCTTGTAGTGTTACTAAGGCAAGAAATTTTCCATAAATTTTTGTAATGGTTACTTTGTAAAGAGAGAGAAAATACATGTTGATTTGTATAAAAATGAAGGCTTTTCCACCTTTTCATGAATATAACAGATCTACTTTGTGTTCTAAGTAGTAATGAAATAATTTTCTTTTTAAGGTTGACAAATTGGATGCCTCAGAATCCATTAGAAAAGAAGAAGAGCAAGCAACAGAGACACAACCCATTGTTTATGGTAATTGAATCTAACCAGTCACTCTACCTGCTGTTATATTATCTGTCCTATAATTACAATTACTGTTACATTATCTCATGGCACAAAGGTAGACAAATGTGGCAAGCAATCCATTGTTTGCTTGGGACTATACCCCTTTGTTTATTTTAATGTGAAAAATGCAGATGATGCTAGGCATTCCCAGTTTTTCTAGGAACTCTTGTCTCCCTTCCTCACTAGGTAGGTAGGGGAGAACGCACAAAATTGAATTTTTTTGAATTCTGAGTTAAAATAAAGACTAATGCCCCTGAGTATATGGTTTCGTACTCACCACTTTTTGTTTATATATTTGTGGAACATATTGGATTGGACTGTGGAGGTACAAAGTGCCCAAATGACTATTTTTACCCTTAAGGTGGCAGAGACTGTTTGTAATGTAACAATATAAATGGACAGTCAACTGTTTTAAGGTTTCTTTTAAGATAATAAGGTTTGGATGTGTGAAGAGGGCAATGCACTATCCAGTTTTAAAGGGGACCCTTCACCCAAAACAATTATTCAAAACACTATTTTATCACATTAGTAAAGCCAAATGAACTATATAAATTATTTGGATCTTGTTTCCTTCAGTCTGGGAATTCATAATTATAGCAAGCAGGCAGGAGCCATTTTGTGGACACTTTTATTAAGGCACTCAGTCCATACGACCATAGCACACTGACAAATAGGTTTCTGTTGCGTTTCAAATGCTTTATTGGCTCATTACAGTAGAAAAAGGCAACGTTTCGGGCCGCACAGGGCCCTTTATCAAGCCTCTGTTATTAAGGCAAACCTTGCATCATATCAGAATCTTGTTTGTGCACCAGAATGGGGGACCTGATGTCCATCCCCATGACCTAGCTACACAATTAAATGGTGAACAGAACGAGGGAATGTGGGGAGAGCAGGGACATCTAGGAAGTGCTAAATGGAAAGTGAAAGTAATTGTTTGCCCCGCCACTATACATAAGACATAGGGGAAGGGCAGACAATATTTGACAGCTGAGATTTTTAAATAGGCTTATGAATGCTTTAATAAAAATTGTATTTCATGTTTAATTTGAAAAAGACTTTTATTATACAGCTTTTTGTATCGGGTGACAGGTCCACTTTAACATTGTAAAAATAAAGGAAATCCAAATGAGTGAACTCTTCAGAGTTCATAGTTTCCAGGGGTGTTCTGTTGTAATTAAAGATGCCTACGTGCAGTATGGTGTCATCAGTAAATTCTAATCTGTTTTGTGTTTAGGCCAGCCACAGCTGATGTTGACTGCAGGACCCAGTGTTCCAGTTCCTCCTCAAGCTGCGTATGGCTATGGCTATACTGCACCTGCATATGGGCAACCTCAACCTGGCTTTGGGTATTCCATGTAAGACAAAAGGGCCTAAACCACTGAATCTTTGGCTATTTTCTTACCGAAACTCCACCGTCCCTATTCTGCCCATCGACTCATTACTGGGGAAAGCTGCAGAGTTTGGCTCCATGTTCTTAAACCATTTGTTTCATGAAGGACAATTATTTTCTAAAAACACGCTTGGATCACACCTCCATTCTATTTCTTTTCCACATTCCATTTTCTTTAGAATTTAAATTGTTTATTTTGATGGGACTAGTTTCTGAATCCTTTATTTCAATGGGCTTTGTTATTTTATGTTTTTTTTTATTTTTTTTGAAGACTGCTTTTAATATCTTCAAAAACAGGGGCATCATAGAGTAATCATTCAGCTCCCCCCCCCTGATTTTGAAGAAAATGCTAACCTATTCACCTCTCACAGGATCTGCAATACATTACAATGAGGTATTTTGCAGTGGCACTGTCTGGAAGCGAAGGGGTATCCAATGCTTACAGTCTAATCTCTGATTTGCACTCTAATGCAATCCTAATATTGACTCTCTCAAAAATTATTGTATGTAAGTGGCTTATATATTGTCTTATCTAAATACATATAAATCTAATTGTATATTCAGAAGAAAAGATTTTTTTCTATTTCCACATGCAAGACTGCCGATGAAAATAAGAACACTAATCTGCATATTCTACACCACTTCTGTCGTGCATTTCTGCAGCATTACAACACAACCTTTTGCGAAAAAAAAGAGAGGTTCCTGTCCTGTTAGGGAATCTCCATTTCCGCCTATAAGCAAGGCTAGTATGTGTAGCTCACTCCAATATAAACAGATGGCCCTATGTTGTGCTGTATCCTGTGCTTTTATTTCTCTTTTTGTGCGACCGTTTCATTCAGGAACAAAGAAAAGCACCATGATTATAGTCTGTACTATCCCCTACCTGTCCCTTGAGGTTTGTGTATTTTGGATATTGTGGTGTTCATAGGTCACTGTTTTGAGTGTACAGAGGAGAGAATTTAGGCAACAACAAAGGCAAATGCTGTTCAGTTTTGTTTGTGTAATTTGAAATGACTCAGATTTAAAATAAATAAATAAATGAAATAAATGTACTGGACTGTGGACATATACAGTGAGTTGCAATGGTTTATATTTCATTGTTTTCCTTTATGTATATAAAGCACCTCCTTTTTATAGTCATTCACGCAAGTCCCTGCCCCAGTAGAACTTACAATCTTAAAGGGGAACTATCGTGAAATGAAAATTTAATATAAGCTTCCTCATACTGAAATAAGAAACTTTCTCAATACAGTTAATTAAAACTTCTGCGTTTTCTGAAATAATCAAGCTTATATTCGCTGTTCCCTTCTCAGAATCTGTTTCTCCTCATTCTGTCTTCATTCAGGAGTTGGGTGTCGGATAATCATTGACAATTAGAGCCAATATATCTTATAGGGGGGCTCCCTTTCCTGCCAGATGTACTAGAGCTCACTCACATACAGGTAACTGATTCCAGTACAAACAAAATCTAACAAAAGAACTGCCTTTTGCACTAATTCTGCATGTAGACACGATGTCTGATGATTTTAATAGAGTGAGTTCTAATACATCTGCAAGGAAAGGACCCCCCCTATAAGATATATTGGGTCATTCATCTGACAACTGCTGCATGAAGAGAGAAGAAACATGCTGAGAGAGGAACAGTGAATATAAACTTGATTATTTCAGAAACTGTAGAGAATGTTTAATTGATTGTATTTAGAAAGTTTCTTATTTCAGTATGATGATTTTATAACATTTTAATTTTCGCTGTAGTTTCCCTTTAAGTTCTAACACAGCACACACAGTCAATTTTAGGAACATTAATACCAAGTTATAAAAGTTTTTTTGTATACACTTGAATATTATGTTCTGTTACACAACACTGGTAAAAAGTGTGTGTGTTTGCTTTACAAAATACAGGGATTACTTAAAGAAGAACTAATGTTTAACTAAATAATTAGGCTAAAAAAGTTGTACATTATGTTTTGGGCTTCTGTACCAGCCCAAGGCAACCACAGCCCTTTAGTAGTAAAGATATGTGTCTCCAAAGATGCCCCAGTAGCTCCCCATCTTCTTTTCTGCTGATTCACTGCACATACTCTGTGCTGCTGTAACTTAATGAGATTAGGGACCAACTCAAATTATACAGCAAACATAGAACATAAATGTCACAATATAAGGCTGATTAGTAATTAGCTTCTCAACAGCTACTTGCAGACACTTTCCAAGATGGTGACCCCCTGTGACAAGTCTGAAGTCCTGGATCATTGATGCTATTGAGAAGCTAGTGCAATAAGTTCAGTATATACAAGATGGCATTTTTAGCCCTAATTATCTTTAGGGTTTAGGCTCCTTTAAATAAGCTCCTGGGTAGCCATGGGGGCAGCCATTCAAACCAAATAGGACAAAAAGGCACATGTTTAAACGGATAGCAGATACGCTCAGTGGAATACAATTGCTTTTGTTCTTACACAGGATGGTAAAGGGGGTCAAATGCCATTGATCTTTACAAGACAGCAGCCTGAAATCCTTTCTCAAACAGGACATGAGTTGCCAAAAAATAGTTTATTACTAAATGGCCAAATACAAACTACTTGTTACTGATCCTTAAACATGCCTTTTCATGAGAAGCTTTGGATACACTTTGTGTGCCCTTGTCCTTAAAGTGAACTGTGTTTGTTACCAGGGCTAAGTGAAGGGGCTAGTAATTTCAGAATCCAAAATGTGCTATTTTTTATATGATTTAGTGATGTGACATGAAAACACAACTCCTATAGCTTACTATTTAATCCGGAACCATCTAATCATTTTAACATTCCGTGTGGCAAGGTAAGAATTCATCTTGGAGCACCGGTTTTGTACTTGCTTGGTATCCAAGAACTGCCGTGTCTGAACTAATATCTTATATAGCACTGCTTTCTAAATCCTCCATGATGTGAGCCTATTTCATCACAGTTTCTGCTTTGGGGTCATGCAAACATGATATCCTAAAGCAGTGATCCCCAACCAGTAGCTCATGAGCATCATATTGCTCACCAACCTCTTGAATGTTGCTCTCAGTGGCCTCCAAGCAGGTGCTTATTTTTGAATTCCAGGCTTGGAGGCAAGTTTTGGCTGCATAAAAATCAGATGCACTGCCAACCAGAACCTCCTGTAGGCTGCCAGTCCATATAGGAGGCTACCAAATAGTCAATCACAGCTCTTATTTGGCACCCCAAGAACTTTTTGCATGCTTGTGTTGCTCCCCATCTCTTTTTATTTTTGAATGTGGCTCACGGGTAAAAAAGGTTGGGGACCCCTGTCCTAGAGAGTGGAACCTTTGAGCAGCCTGGAGGACCTCATTGGACCCACAGAACTCCATATGAGTACAATAACTCCAGTATAATCACTAAAATTGATAGCTGTCATTATTAACCCCAGATGTCCCAGTATAATCACGAAATAAAGCGGACAACGCTCATATTAACCACAGTCATGCCAGTACAATTACTACAGAAAATAGATAATCAGCATATCAGCAATGTTGATAAATACAAGGTTACACTTTGGAAAAAATAATATAAATGCAAGTTATACACTAAATGGCAGTGTGTTGGGAGTTTCCTTAAATGAGAAGGATCTAGGGGTTTTTGTAGATAACATGTTGTCTAATTCTGGGCAGTGTCATTCTGTGGCTACTAAAGCAAATAAAGTTCTGTCTTGCATAAAAAGGGCATTAACTCAAGGGATGAAAACATAATTATGCCTCTTTATAGGTCCCTGGTGAGGCCTCATCTGGAGTATGCAGTGCAGTTTTGGACTCCAGTCCTTAAGAGGGATGGAAGATTTAAATTATGAGGGGAAAAAAGGCACTTGCGAGGGGACACGATTACACTTTACAAGTACATTAGAGGACATTATAGACAAATAGCAGGGGACCTTTTTACCCATAAAGTGGATCACCGTACCAGAGGCCACCCCTTTAGACTAGAAGAAAAGAACTTTCATTTGAAGCAACGTAGGGGGTTCTTCACAGTCAGGACAGTGAGGTTGTCGAATGCACTGCTGGGTGATGTGGTGGCTGATTCAGTTAATGCCTTTAAGAATGGCTTGGATGATTTTTTGGACAGACATAATATCAAAGGCTATTGTGATACTAAACTCTATAGTTAATATAGGTATGGGTATATAGAATTTATGTGAAAGTAGGGAGGGGTGTGTGTATGGATGCTGGGTTTTCATTTGGAGGGGTTGAACTTGATGGACTTTTGTCTTTTTTCAACCCGATTTAACTATGTAACTATATTAAGTCCAGACATGCGACTAAGACCACCGTAGAAATGGCCAATGAGCATTACATATACGCCAGTCAAGCAAGTAATATCACCACAAAAATGGTCTAACTCTAGACATGCCAGAAAAATCAGTGTAGCAAAGGATAGATTGAAAGCATTTTACCTCACCTACACTTGCACAAGCAGAAGACAAAGTTCTTTCCTGCTGCTCCCATGCAGTTGCCATGCTCTCCCCCTGACTTAAACTCGGTTAAAAAAATCCAGGATGGACGTGCATTGCACAGTGGAACACTTGGTTATGTTTTTGGATTTGGGCTTTTAGCAGCTTCGGGGTATAATTAATCTAAAAACATTTGAGTTTAAACTCAAATTTTTTGATATAACACAACAACCTTAATAAATAACCCCCTTAAGCAGCTGGATAAATTGCACATGATTATATATTTTGAAAGGGGACAAAGGTCTTAAATTTGAATTTTTCCGTAACTGTTTTGATATATCTCAAGGTTACTACAAGAAGTCTGAATTTGTGGACAGTATAATAAGGAATAGTAAAAGATAGCAATATTTATTTATATCTCGGTTTTTGAGCTATATGCCCCCCCGGAAGTCAAATGTATAAATCTAAATTATTGATCTCTGCAGCCTTCTAAATAAACCATTTTTCCAAGCTTGATAAAGCTTTGAAATATGTGTATACGTTTGTTGTTTTGAAAACAAACTATTTTTCTGTTGTAGGACAATTTGTTTTCTTGGTGGGGGACAAAACAAATGGCAACCTCCCCCCCCAATCTTGCTTGAACGGGATTTTAGATAAACTCTCCCAAATCAAATACCTCTTGTCCCAGCTCCCACTCACCCCCTTTCCACCACCCATCTCGGCAACCTCCCTACTACCAGCCAGGGTTGCCAGGTCTAATTTTCAAAACCAGCCCAAAACTAGCCAAGAGTCACTTCAAAAGTAGCCCAAAACTAGCACAATATGTGCAGTGAAAAAAAATATATGTGAAAATTCACCAATTTGCAAATTTTTCCATGAAGTAAAATGCAACAGATTCGCCTGTCACCAGGGGGACAACTACAGAGCCTAATACATATACAATGTCAATAAATATTGGTAAAACAGGTCAACCTATAGACATTTTGGTGGCCAGTAGATTTTTGCCCCAAAATTGAGAAAAGTCACCAGAAAATGGGAGAATGCTTATGAGTGATGGGAGACTGGGGTACAGAGCCCAAAATCTGGTAACACATTGCACACTGGGTATTTTAGTCTTAGTCTTACATTAAACTTGGCAGTCTGCAAATTGTTAAACAAAAACGACATTACCCAACATGCATTGGGAGACACAGGCTTGGCACATTACATTTCCAAAGTACAAAATAGCCAAAGGCCCAAATTCGTACCTTGGCTAGTTTGTACTTTCAAAACCCACCTGGGCTTTAAATTAGTAGCCAAATTTGTCTTGAAAACCTGCCAACCGGGCAACCTTGCTTCCAGCAGTCGCAATGCCCATACCGTCACTACCTCTTCCCTCTGACCGCTCCCCCTTGCTTCAAAGAACTTAATGCAAGACAGGGTGGGAGCAACCATATAGTATTTTTCATCTAATAACGCCCCTCCCAACTGCCTACTCTGCCTATCCTTAACTCCAGTCCTGCAGTCGCTGTTTATTTCCCACAAGACAAAGTAGAACCAAATACTGTTTATATGAATGGCTCAAAAACATTTACTACGCTGCAGCTTGGAAAGCCTGTGGTTAGCTTAAAGAGGCAGTATACCCTAGTTCAACATCAAAAGGTTTTTGTTGAGCAAACATTTTGCCTATTGCTAGAATCTTAAAAAAAACTATTGTCGTTCTTGGCCTCCCCAGGAGCAAACATGAAGTAACATCAATCTCCCTGTTTAGATCCAGATATAACAAAAACATAAACCTTTTGTGATTAATACAATGGGGAATTATATGTTCAGCACAAGCCCTATATATTGTAACCATGTGGAACAAAGAAGGTATAATGCCCCTTTAACAACAACAGTGAAAGAGCTAAGGAAGCATTGGTAATTGTACAGATATGGGACCTGTTATCCAGAATGCTCAGGACCTGGGGTTTTCCAGATTTCTGTAATTTGGATCTTCCTACCTTAAGTCTGCTAGCAAATCATGTAAACATTTAATAAACCCCAATAGGCTGGTTTTGCTTCCAATAAGGATTAATTATATCTTAGTTTGGATCAAGTACACGCAACTGTTTTATTATTACAGAGAAAAAGGAAATCTCTTTTTAAAAATTTGGATTATTTCAGAATAATGGGAGTCTATGGGAGACAGCCATTCCATAATTCAAAGCTTCCTGGATAATGGGGTTCCGGTTAACGGATTCCATACCTGTACTTATATTTTATATAAATACAGCAATACCCTGATTTTAAAATAGTTTAAAATCTAATATATATTGGTGGGACCACACACAAAAACGATAAAATGAGAACTTAAAATCAGGCGATGTCAAATTGAGGTTTCACTGTACAGGTATGGGACCTGTTATCCAGAATGCTTGGGACCGGGGTTTTCCGAATAACGGATCTTTCCGTAATTTGGGTCTTCATGCCTTAAGTCTACTAGAAATCCATTTAAACATTAAATAAACCCAATAGGTTTTGCTTCCAATAAGGATTAATTATATCTTAGTTGGGATGAAGTACAAGCTACTGTTTTATTAGTAAAATCATTTTTAAAGATTTGGATTATTTGGATAAAATGGAGTCTATGGGAGACCATTCCGTAATTTGGAGCTTTCTGGATATCGGGTTTCCGGATAAGGGATCCTATACCTATACAAGCAACCTACATTTCTATTCTAACAAAGTAGTACAGAAAAGATTTATAGCTTGTACACATTAAATGGTTGTGGTTAATAGGTTGTGTTTACTGATTAAAGTTTCCTTAGATTCAGGGTTTTAAACTCCTTTTGTTCCTTATATTCCTTATACCCTGCAGTTAGTGGAGTAAATGGGGACCCATTGTTGCTTCACATTGACCAAAGAAGCTACAGAACTCATGGAAGGCAGTTTGTATGTTATGGCGTCCACAGTTGCAGCTCTTGGACTTACCTCCTGGCATTATCACTGCCGCCCATATACTCAGTGTAGATTGTTGTTCATGGATACTATGCACAAAGTAAAGTTACACCAGGCAGCTGTCATATCCACCTGATTTAGACTTACCAAACCCAAAAGCTTGCTCCATCCGGTAACTGCCCCGGAAATGTTGGAGAACAGTACAGTAAAGGTGATGGGATTAATTTGTTCTTACCTGTGAAAAAGGGGTCTGGTTTAAAATAGGCTCTATGTCCAGGAAGTGTGTACAAGCTTGGGCAACTTGGGAACTAGAGAAGAACTGGCAAGAGCAAAATATTTTTTTTCTTTACTGGGTTAAGTTGCCCAGGTTGGCATTGTGGACCATTCATAAGAATGACCTTACTTTTTTTACATATGTTTGCATATGTTTTGTGAGATTGCATTAAAGGAAAACTTTACCCCCAAAATGAATATTTAAGCAACAGATAGTTTATATCATATTAAGTAATCCAGGAGCACAACATTGAATTGCTCAGTGAAGTCCATGTGTATTCACAAAAAGAGCAGATGCACATGGGCGTCGTAAAACACTGACTTCTCTGAGCAATTCATTTATCCTTGACCCCATGCAAAGGAGGGGTCTTCTGGTAAGTGCACCCAGCACTTTTAACAAGAGATTACTATTAAGGTAGAACACTCCACTACCATGCAGTATATCATATTAAGTGGCATATTAAAGAATCCTTTTACATCTCTTGCCTTGAACCACCATTTCGTGATGGTCTGTGTGCTGCCTCAGAGATCACCTGACCAGAAATACTACAACTCTAAAGGTGGCCATACACTGAGAAATCCGCTCGTTTGGCAATGTCGCCAAACGAGGGGATCTCTCCCCGATATGCCCACCTTGAGGTCTGGGTCTCCTTTCCAGCTGCTTGGCAGTTCCGTCCTTGTGGTATTATTTCCTTTCGGATTCTTGGGCCATCCTCCCTGACCACAATAGTTCATTTTTAATAATAATTGCAGTAGGCAATTGCACTGTCTCCTCTGGTATGTATTGCTTTTTATTGCCAACCAGCAGGTTAGGTAATTTTTATTCGAATGTTTATTACAATAAATATATATTTTTTCCTTCCAGCCATGTCTGCCAGTGAAGAAACAAATCCAGATTACAGAAGCAATTATATAAACTGTGCTCTCTGTGATAAATCCTTGCTGCAGGAATATAGCATGAGGATTTGTGCTTTCTGTAAATTTTCTGAAATTCCTGCTTCTACGACTCTATTTATTTTCACAATTCCAGTTATTAATCTGCAGACCGTTGAGGCAGTAAAATCTTCAGTATACTTCCATTGCTGCCCCTGCCCAAGCTGTTCTTATGTCAATATAGATTGTGAAGGGTACACTAGAGAGGACATACATACAGTATCAGCAGAAAATCATTTAGTCAAAGCAGTAAAATCTTATTAGGACCTGAAGGATGAGGACAAGCCCTGCTGTAAACACAATCTCATGTTTATGAGACATAAAATAAACACTGGCTTTTTCCTATACATGAGGTGATTTCAGGCATAATTCAGAAAAAGTGTCTGAAACCAGAGCTGAAATTTCCAAAAAGCTTAAATGCATTTTTTCCCTGATGAATCAGGGTCTCCATCCTGGCATTGTCTACCTATGTCCACTTGCTTTGCTTGTTTCATGTTGCAAATGCTTATATCATAGTGATGTGCGGGTCAGCGTTTTCCTGACCCGCACCCGACCCTAACCCGCCCTGCTCCAGCCCGTGCCCGCCCTTCCGGGGTGCTTTTATAGACCTGCGCCGCCGATGACGTCACAATGAAGTACTCTGTACTGTTTCTGAATTAATGTTTACTAGTACCCTCTAAACAAGAGATCCCCATCCTTTTGAACCCGTGAGCAACATTCAGAAGTAAAAGGATTTGGGGAGCAACACTAGCATGAAAAATGTTCTTGGGGTGCCAAATAAGTGCTGTGATTGCCCATTTGGTAGCCCCTATATGGATTGTCAACCTACATTGAGACTCTGTTTGGCAATGAACCTGGTTTGTATGCAACCAAAACTTGTCTCCAAGCCTGGAATTCAAAGATAAGCTTCTGCCACTGGGAGCAACATCCAAGGGGTTGGGGAGCAACATGTTGCTCACAAACTACTGGTTGGGGATCACTGCTCTAAGCAATCAGTCCCACTACATTCAGCTTTGTGTCAGTCAGTTTGAAAGACCATTAGCAAAGGGTGCACACACACACACACACACACACACACACACCAATGTATTGGACTGTCAATCAAAATCTGACTCTAATGCCAAATGTATCAAATGTTTGAGGGTGAGCTTGCTCAGATACAAGAAACCGTGGAGTATGCTTTAAGTCAGCAAGCAATGTGGAAGCACTAATTACAGTTTAAATACAAACAAAAAGAGCAAGATATTTTATAAGTTCTATTCTATCAATATTCTGAAAAACAAATGAAGCTTTCTTGTACAGTTATTTCTGTAATATGTGTTATGCAGCACTAAGTGATCTTATTTTTATTATCAAAAACAGTGACAATAGCCAATAAATTGCCAGTATTACTGGAAAGTTTACTGATGTTAATGCTACAGTGACCAGTTCCTATTAAGCATTTATCTCAGTAGAGTTTTAAATGTCCAGTCACTTTATCAATTAAATCAGCAGGACCAGGTCCTACACCAAGAACAGTCCGAGATCCTGGAGCTATTTGAGTACGACCAGCATCTTGAATTAAGCTAACAGTTAATCCAAGCTGTTTAGCATGGGAGAGAAGCTCAACAAACGAGTCTTCGTCTGGTGCCTTCACCACTACCTTTGGTTGCCCACAATACTCCCACTGTTTAAGTAGTTCTGGGTTCCTCTTAAAGAGCTGCTTGTAAGCAGACACTGCAGCGTGTGAGCATTGTGCAGCCACCTTTCCTTTCCCCATTTTCAAATCATTGCGGACAACTAACACCATCTTGAACTCGCCAGTCTCTCCCATAATACTTGCTTCAGAACCCACTTCACTTGCAGCCAATGTTGAAAAGTTCCTGACATAGCCAAAGCGTCCACGTAGGCTCCATCCAACGAAAAGGCCACAAGCCAGTCCTGCTGCCAGTGAAACAGCTCCAGGGTTTGTGAAATAATCCATTCCACACTATCTAAAGAAAATAGGACAAACACATCAAAATAAATATTTAATTAATTAGCCGTTGTATTAATTAAAGGGAGAGTATACACCAAAAAACTCCTGTTAAGAACTGAACGCAACAAATAGGACGTGTTGAAATTACTATACATTCTGCCTATTCTTTTAATTTAAGAATTCCATATTTTCATAATGCTTTGCTGTTATAAAGCACAAATTTGAAAACTGCGTTATTTTCACTTAACTCCAACCCTTCGATTATAAACAGAATAAATTTAGAGCTCACTATCTACCTTTAAACAAACAGACCTCTCCCTTCTCATAGCAGCAGCTTTTGAGCAGCACATTATTATGGTACTGGCAAAGACGTCAACTCAGGGGCTTAAATTGCTGGAGGAACATTGGTACCACTAACTTTTTGCAGGCTGATTTTGGCCTTGTCTGACCCTAGCCTTACACTATCAAACAGCATCCCGAATCCTAAAAGAACTCCATTCATTAAAAGGTCTAGTAGACCTAGATCACCAACAATCTCAGATGGCAAATACATAAGCGTGATTAACCAGATATGAAGGCACATTTGTTCAGATGAGACCAAAATTGAACACTTGGGATGTCATTGCACACACCATGTTTGGAGGAGAAATCACTGCAGATCACCCCAAAAACACCATGCCAACATGGAGGTGGGAACATCATGGTGCGGGGCTGTTTTTCAGCATATGGTGCTGATAGAATTCATATAATTGAAGGAAGAAAGTATGGAGAAATGTACCAGGACATTCTTGATAAGAATCTGTTGCCCTCTACCAGGATGCAGAAGATGAAACAAGGGTGGACATTTTAACAATGATCCCAAATACACCGCCAAGGAAACTCTCTCAATTGGTTTGAGAGAAAGAAAATGAAGCTGCTAGAATGGCCCAGTCAATCGCCTGACTTGAATCCAATTGAAAATTTACGAAAAGAGCTGACGATCAAAGTTCATAGACGAGACCCCTGGAACCTTCAAGATTTTAAGACAGTTTGTGTGGAAGAATGGGTCAAACTCACACCTGAGTAATGCACGCAGGAGGCGTCTTGTAGCTGTCATTACCATCAAAGGCTTTTCTACAAAGTTTTAAATAAATTTCAGTAAGTGTGTTCAATATCTCGTTCCTGTGTCATCCCACTTTATTACACATCACTCAATGTATGGACTTATTTGTTTTGATTTCTTAGTATGTTGTGGATTACTTGAGTTGTGACCAACATCTGGTGTAAATTTAATGTCAATAGCCCCCATTAGAAATATATTTACTGAGAAAACCGTTGACGTGTTCAATACTTATTTTGCTTGCTGTATTTTGTATTTGTGATTTGCTGAAAAATGTTCGGAAAAAAATGCTACTCTATAACTGGTTTGTATGCGACATTAAACTACAAGTGTTCAAAAATCATTGAAAAGGAAGGGCAACTCCTCTTCTCTCCCACTGAAAACAGGGTTATTTGTGAGATTGTGTTCTTTGTATAAACAAACCCCTCTTTCCCAAACTGCAAACTTTGTGACTCAAACCATTTTATTGAGGCTTTATCTGTGACTGGCAATTTGTATTACTAGGTCTTCTCCTCACACAAGGACCAAGTAGGTGGAAGTTACAGAAGCGATTTCATTTTTATTGTTTTGTGAAAGAACAAACAAAACTACAGACATTACTGAAAAATAAACCATTAGGCAAAAGGTATGTTCCATTCAAGCCTTATATATTGAGCCCATGTTCTTCACAATGGGAAGTCCTATACACCTACCTACTTTCCTAAAGAAGCATATGTGAAGTAAAATATACTTTAAAGCAAATCTTTAGCTTGCCCCTGGTATAGACTAGAGAATGAGTGCTAACACTACAAATGCCCGTTGTCCCGAGTAGCAAAGCAGCTCATACCAAGCCCTGTGTTGCTACTGGCCCTTCACCAGCTAATGATTTTGTACAACTCACGATTCTCCAACGTACAAAACAAATCCTACCTCAGGACAACTCAATAGGGCTTTGCGCTCAACAGTAATTAGGATTTATTAACAGAATGTTAATTGCAAAGTGAGATACCCCCGCCATATGTCTAGTAAGGGATTAACACAAACCTTAGCCGTCTAACTTGCCCACGTTAATTTTCGCGTGACAACTTCCGTATGCTTCAGCGCACCCGTCGCATGGATTTGTCGTCATCCCGGAGCACCCAATGAGCTTCTGGTATCTATATGTCCTTTCATCGCTAAACCTCCTCCTCAAGTCTTGGCTCCAGCAAAGCTCATTCACTACTACAAAGTGTCCGGCCAATGCCCTAAGCGTGGCGCTGATATTTTACGTCACTGCAAGAGGAGGGGGTGTTGATGTGCGCTACGTCAGAAGGGCTTCCGGTGGTGTGACCCGGTGAGTGTGACAGCTAGATATAGAGAAGAGAAGCCGACTTGGAGGTGAGGAAATCGGCAGTCAGAACTGGAAAATAGGTGAGAATGAGCTGCTAGGGAATGTACCATTCAGGTGAAGGGTGAATTGTACGAAGGAACGCTGTAGGGGGCAGTGGTGATAATCCTAATGTCCACACGGCGAGCTTGATGTGACGGGGCAGTAGTTGATTGTACGTGCTGTTTAGCGTGGTGAATGGAGAACACTCATAGGATGTGCTGTTTGATGGTGTGTGTGTCAGCTGCCCCGTGGCTACGTGCTGGAAACATATTGAGAAACTACTTGAATGTTACGCCGGGACATTCTGTAAACTTTATACTCCTTTCTGTTCTACAACGTTTCCTGACTTCTGCTGGGTTACTTAACATAGTTCTGTGCTGGGTAAAGGACTCATTTACCCTTTTAATTTATAGCATGTCAATTTGTTTTCATTTTGTTTTAATAGTTTTTTTTTTTGCCTGCCTCTTTCCAGCTTTTAGCTTACAACGCTATCTGGTTCACTGACCCCTGCAGGGAAACAACTATTGTTCTGTGAGCCTACAATTTCATTGCTACTTTTTATTCGCTGTCCTTCTATTCGGACCATGTCCTATTCATATTATAGTCTCTAATTTTAACCACTGGCTGGTTGCTAGGGTTAATTGGTCCCTAGCAACGAGATACCTGCTGAAATTCCAAACTGGGTAGCTGGTAAATAACTATACAAAACAACATGAAATCTGAA
The DNA here is from genome assembly GCF_017654675.1 of Xenopus laevis. Classification (NCBI taxonomy): domain Eukaryota; kingdom Metazoa; phylum Chordata; class Amphibia; order Anura; family Pipidae; genus Xenopus; species Xenopus laevis. The sequence continues at coordinate 95,035,308 of NC_054373.1, forward strand.
GACCATTTGCAAGTTGTCCTATAATATCATTATCATATAAAGAAATAGAGCGGGCACTTCTAGGAACCAATCTTCCAGGCAGACTTTTCAATTAAAAAGTATATTTATTGAAGAGCACTAGGACACAGCCTATAATGTCATTGTCTAACTCTATGTCATATCAAATGTATTATTAAGGTTGGCTCCCCTTTAAGATTTAAACTCTAACTCACTAGTCCTGCACTTTGCAGCCCCCAAGATATTTCCAAAGATATTTCAGTCACATTAAGCAATTTGTTTCTCAGTCAAATCTGCATCTTATTTTTTAAACCACTCTCTGTTTCAGAGACCACCTTTTAAAGGGCAAGTAAAACCAAAAACAGGTTTGACTGTAGGTATAATTTAATTAGGCTGGGTTTATATTGCTCCATTCCCTTAAAATATTTCAAGCAGTCACACAAATAATTGAATGATAGTAGATTAAAATTGTGGAGCCATCTTCTTCATGCCTGCCACACTTTACAGTCCGGTTAGTTTATTGGTGTTTGATATTAAAGGGATGCTTTGTGTACTTTAGCACCTGAACTGGAGATTTCATTGCTCACACAAGGGCAATTTGGGTGTTTTGACTGCTTTTGTATTCCACTGTGCAGTGGAGCTAAAAACAGCAGGGGCACCATAGACCTAAATATCTTTAATACCTAACCTGAGCACTGGGCAGGAGCATTGGTGTATCTAACATGTCTGCTGACGGTAGGTAGAATCTAGAAGTTAGTAAATACATCATACAAAAAATAACCAAATGTGTTGGGTTCACCTTTATTTGATTCACATTCTTAGTATGTATATGTGGTCTGTATTTGGCTGTGGTATTAAGTATACCCTATTAGTGATGTACAGACTGACCCAATGTTTGTGAGACAGGCCTTTGGCCTGAAATCTGCGCATCAAGGTAATGCTCAGGTTGGGTGCCAGTATTTATGGACCTGGTACAACAAACAGAGGCTTTTAACTGTGTGGTGCAGCTGGTCTTCTTGTCAATTGTTGGTGGGATAATATTGTGCCTAACCCGTCCCATATCTGATGTTAGCATAGATGGCAGGTTGGGTGTATGTAGAAATATTGGCTTCTAAAAGTGAAAAAAAGGCTGAAGCCCTGAAGGGGTTGCCAGTTTCTTTGACTCCCCTGTGCTAATAATTGCCTTAAATCCAGGCCAGCCCTCCTCTTCAGTGAAACATGCACTGGCATGAGGCAATATTCTAGTGAGCATGCCACCACCATCTTCTTTCCTTAACGAGGGATACTTTTTCTATACTGCACATGTACACAGCCCAGAGCAGAGATCCAGAGACTGGAGTAAAGATGTTGGCAAATTTTTCAATTAACAGGATTGCCAGCCATATAAGAGAGTATAATCACTGGACGTGCCTAACCAATTGCCACCAAGTGATTAAACTATTCCTTGCCCTTATCAATCTAGACTATTAATGTAGTATCAGAAGGTATGTGGCATTCGTCTTAAATGCACAATGTTCCCACTGTTAAAAAAAAAATATCCAGAATCACATTCATTTTAAGGCACGAAGTATGGTAGCTGTCCTTTGTACACAATACAAGTATCTACAGAAGAATGTTCTGTGCCCAAAATGAAATGTACCATTTTAAAGAATTTCATGTACAATTCAGTCATTAATTCTAAAAATAGTGGATGCCAAAATATTTTAAGTTAAGTTAGTTTGGCTACATACAGAGTTCAAAATATTACTAGTTCTGTCTGTTAGTCTTGCTTTTAGAATAGTATTCATTAAGCCTTACAAAGTAGCAACCTATAAAGGCAGGGAGAAAAAAGGAACATATTTACATTCATTTCCATATTGTTGCTATTCTTCCATTATTCAGAATTGTTGCTATTCTTCCATTATTGGGATGTTTAATTCCCTTTAACCATACAAAACTGCTAGGTATAACCTAAATGCATTTCTTTGTAACAGTGTTTACAAAATGGGCATATCCCTCATCTGTGCATGTTTAAAAACACTAAATTGTCCTACGCTCTCTTATCTTGGATGTCCCCCACAAAATTAAATTTTTAGTCCAATTAATATTTGATCACAAGTTCTTTTTTCCTTAATTTTATCTTGTCAAATTCGATAAACAGTTTATTTATTTTCTGACAGACCTTGATCATTTTGCTCAGCTTACGTTTGCCACCTAGTTTAGCTACTACTATATATTCTAATGATTATGTATGCACTAAACATATTTTAGCTGTCCTTTTAAACTTATTTGTAACTTCTATTTCTATGTAACTTCAAATTCTATGTCGCTGTGTTCTTGTTACTTCGTCAAGGTTGGGTATATGTTTCCATGAAGCTGTACCATTCTCCCCAGATTTACTGATGCAGTTCTATTGTGTTCTCTCTCTCTCTGCTGCCCCTCTTTCCATACTAACTCTGATCTTTATTTAGGCTGTGTAGAGGTTTTCCAGTATTTAGCTATGAGGTTAGTAGCATAATAAAATATATGAAATAGTAATTGTTTTGTGGTTTTGGCTAGTCTTATTGGGTATACTTGTAAGAGGGCTATCTCTGGCTCCTTAGGGAGTTGTTGTTTCAGTAGCTGTGCTATCTATGAAGATGCTTTGCCGAAATTATGTGGCAGTCCAATCACACATGGAGTAGTGTGCCCTTTTTCCGCTTCCCCTCCAACAGTCCCTTGGTTAAGTTGATATAATTTATATTTAACTCTCCTGTTAGAGCAGCACACAACTGAATAAGAAATGTGTTTTGTGATGATGATGATGATGATGAAGCAGCAGCAGACATGTGCTACTTGGTCAACTACATGTTCAGGTTATTTGCAAACTTTTGGATTGGATCTCATTGAGGATATTGGTGTCCCATTAATGAAAATGCAAATGTGCCTACAGCTGCAGTAAGTTGGAATGTGTTTGATAACATTGTAGACCTATGGATGGTAATAACCAGAGTTTCCAATATTGGTCGGTGAACTCACAGATGCGTTTACTCTAAAAAGTTGCGCATACCCTAAACAAACAGTGGCGCTTACCCTAAACAAACTGTTGCGTATAACCTAAACAAAGAGTTGCGTATACCCTAAACAGTTGCGTATATCCTAAACAGTTGTGTATACCCTAAACAAACATATCAGATAGTTTAAAATGATAATCATTTAATGTCTGGTAACATACTGCACACTGAGAAGGTGACATACATTATATAGATCATTGCAACATATTTTGTTAGCCCAAACTCTAAAGATGGCTTTAAGAGCGTGCAACATATCATCAATAGTGTGTAGATACAATACAGCTAGGTATTAGGGTGTGTTTGAAGCTTAAAGGGGTTGTTCACCTTCCAAACACTTTTTTTAGTTGAGTTGTTTTCAGATTGTTCTCCAGAAATAAAGACTTTTTTTCAATTGCTTTCCATTTTTTATTTTTTACCGTTAATCTAAATCTAATGATAATAATTATTTTTCATAATCTAAATCCCTGTCTCTGGTGTTTCAATCTGGCAGCTCAGTAATTCAGGTGCAGATTCTAAACTGTTACAATTTTGCAACATTTGGTTGATACATTTTTCATAGCATCTGCTCAGCAGGGATAAAGATAATAAATGTATCCACTAAATGTATCAAATTTGAACCTTTTAGAGGGTCGACGACCCTCCCTCCTCCCCAGAGCTGCTTTAGAAATGTGAAAAATTAGATTTACACCTCAATATCAAGAACGGTCACTCATAGAAAATTGTGATTGGAAAATGTCTTTATTTCTGGTGAACTATCTGAAACCAACTGAACTGAAACAAATGTTGGAAGCTGAGCAACCCCTTAAATATGTGTTTGCTCAAATGTATCCATAAATAGCTTTACATAAGACAGAGCTAGTGCACATATCTGTACCATTTATAACTAAAATGTATTTCCACATCTTAAGTAGTTCTTGGTGTATGTGGAAGTAAATGCAAAACTTTGCAGCGATATTTAACCTAAAATATAGTCATTCTTCCATAGTTTACCTGTGTAAAACCATTTTTTTTTTTTTTTTTTTTACCCTTGACCCTAGTCAATAAACCATGCAACCACTTGGATCATGGAACCAATTTATTATTTATGTGGGATAGTGTGTAAATAATGGAAATGGTGTAACTAAGTATTCTAATATTGGTTTGTCCACCCATCTTACTAGTAAGACTGAGTTCAGGTATTATAATTTGTAGTGTGGTACCCAGACCGTTTCTGATGTCACCTTATCTAAAAGTTGGCTGATACATTAATCCATATAGTATTTATTATTATTGGTATAGTATAATTATTATTATTATTATGACCTCGCCTAGTGTCAATGGACTGTTGAATGGCCTCATGAGAATTATTTTGTTATTCTTATGGTGATCCGTTCACAGCTGTTTTTTTTTTTCTTACCGTACCAGCAGACATTGTTCAATTATTCTTTGTTCATGCTGGTCCCGAATATTGTTATTATTATTGACATGAGTATCCAGTCTTAATGAGGATTATTTATTGTGTTTGAAAAATAATCATGGCATGTATTTGTTTTATTTCTCTATGTAAGAGTCACAAGACAAAGTGGCATATGAAATGGCAGAGAATGGCACTGATTGTGAACAGAGGCGCGTTGGCATGCCTAAAGAACAAAACAACGGAAGCTTTCAAGGTAAGCCAAATATATATTTATGTATTCTTGCAAATGAATTGGATCGTTCAAATTGCATTGATTCATAAAGGACAGGACATTTCATTAATTTGTGTGCACACAATGAGCAGCAATGAGAATAATAAGTGCAGCAGTTCTGGCTGGCATTACTGGCATACAAGCTCCTCTGTATGTACAAGAATATGATATGTAATTTTAGACTGCGTAGTGTATGCTTTCCCCCCTACATTGCTGTATTTGTTGATATTTTAGCTAAATTGTCAATAGGCATTACTTCTTTGCTGGTGGATTAAATTAAGCGGCAATAGGATACCACTACTTCCATGCCTTATTGGCATCTTTTTTTTATAATGCTATTGTGCACATTTTCAGTAATTTTATAGCCTAAACCTGAAATTGACCTCATACAACATACCTTTTGTGTAAAGTGTATGGTATATTTAATTATTTAAAAAATTTGATTAACCAAAAACAAATACTAAAGAAAGCAGCCTGCAGAATAAAAGAGGAACTTAGGGTGCATGGTAATTTGTATGAGACATAAGTTGTGTGTAGATTGTATCTTGAAATGTGGTGGGATAATGGAAAAAATAGGAAGTCATCTTAGAAAACAGATATAAAATGCTATTGCACCATCACAATTCTTGTTATTTTTTGTTTATATCTTTCATTGCTAAGATCTTTGTGCTATTTGCAGCCTAGGTGCTTGTGAGCAACTGATTCAATTTAAGTTGTTATATCCACAGCAGTATATAGGGGTATATATATATATATATATATATATATATATATATATATATATATATATATATATATATATATATATATATATATATATATATATATATATATATATATATATATATATATATATATATATATATAATGTGAATCTGGAAAAAATAAGATGGGGACCTTTTAGGGACATAGTCGGAGTCACAGATCTTCTCTGCTAAAGGGCTAGGGTCATCTTCGGAATACCAAAACCTAAAGTGCAGCATATCTTTCTAATACTTTATAAGGCTTTAGTTGTCCTTTAAGTGATATAACATTATGGTTGCTGCTAGATGTGTTTCATGATTTTCTCTCGGTTGTTAGAGATCACTAAATTCAATATAACATAATTTCTGGTTGTATCCTCAACAATTTGTGACATAAAATTGTCATGTAGTACATTTATAAACTTGTTTCCATTTGCAGTCCTAGCAATACTATTGCTTCAGACAATATTTGCATAATTCCCCTTACCCCAAATTTGAAGCCATTTCTGTTTTTGACAGGAGCTGAGCCTCTTCCATTTTGCTTACATGTGGGGGTCTGTAGCATACTCTTGCATTGGTAGACCTACATTTAATGCTTGTACCATTTATTTTTGTTCATATATACTTTTCTTCCCTGGCATATGTGATGACCCCATTCATTTCTCCACCCACATTTAGTCTTATAATGTCCAAATACCGATCTACCCTATGTTCTTGTCAATTACTCGCTGATCTCCCAACTCCAATGCCTACTTAAAAATCTCCTCCAAACTTAAGGCATTATCTCCCCTAAGCCAACTGCAACATCATCATTGAGGTGCAATCCCATCCCTGGTATAAAACTTGTAGCTGATGGAAAAAAATCAGCTTTGAGGGTGGAGAGCATACAAGCGAGTTTTTCAGCACCCAAAATGTGCTGAAAAAGTGTACCTCAGCTTATACTCGAGTCAATATGCAGAATCACCCAACCGCTAGCACTACATCTTGCTTTCCGGCTCACAAACTGCCCTCTTCTCATCATTTATATGAACTCCTCACCCTCAGCCAGCGGCGCTGTGCACACTGATATAAACATGATCAGAATGGTATCTGCAAACATACTGATAGTACTCATCTTGCGAGCACCGCTAGCTTCACAACTCCCACACAGGAAGTGCAGGCCTCTGTCTATAGGAAGCAAGTCAGCATTCCGAGATTGACGCCACGTCACCTAGCAACTGAAAGCCGGAAGTCGGGGCCAAAGGCTGGACTGGGCTTACCGGTATTTTAGATTTGGGAGATGCTGCAATTGCATCACGATGCTTCAAGTACTTCAAGGCTCTGTCCTGCTTATCCCCAGACCTGTCCCTACCCAAACTTTGTGTAGCACGGCTAGCAAAGTAGCAATGCAGCAGGTGAAATTACGGTATTTTGGATGGGAGAAACAGAAGGGAAGGATGACCGTTAGCAGGTCCTATCTTTGGCACAGTAGGAGTTTGGCCCGGCACTGCCTTAGTTTGACAGCTGAAGGGCCCCAGATCAGGCAGAGAAAATATACAGTGTTACTGTCACTAGTGACTCAATTTTACTCTGTCACTGTCATTAACTGCATGTGTCATCTTGCTTTACAATTCCCATTTTGGGCACAGTAGGAGTTTCCCTACTGTCATCATCTTGCCCTATTGTCTCCGTCTTGCCCTACTACCTTGAATTTCTCTGCTGTCACCATCTTTCCATTCTGTTGACACGCTGCCCTACTGTCAGCATCTTTTCCTACTGACATCTTAACCCACTATTACCATTTTGCCCAATTGTCACCATCCTGCCTTATCACCATGACTATCTTGCCATCCTATCACCATCTTACCTGCTTTACCTGCCATCTCCCATGTTTCCTGTCTTCTGTGCCTACTCTGTTAAGAGCCTCTATGCATGGATGCATTACAGCTGCTGCCTCAGTATGTACAGACATCACAACATAGTGTGTACTGGAATGCATCCTAGGCTTATACTCGAGTTAATAAGGTTTCCAAGTTTTTGTAGATAAAATTAGGTACCTTGGCTTATACTCGGGTTTGCTTATACTCGAGTATATACGGTACATAAAGGCAGATCTTTGAATTTTTATGATCATGTTTAGCTGTGATTCAATTTTTCACTCTACATCTGTATATTTTGTTGTGATTGCATTACAAATTACCTCTTAAGTTTTCCATAACTTTCTTTCAGACAGTCCCTTTGGACAGTGTTTTCCCTCTTGGGTACTTAGGCCAGCTGTTTATGAACCTGTGCCTTAAGCTGGCCATAGACGCAAATATCCGATGTATGAATCAACGTACCATAGGACTTTTCCCATCTCCCGATCTGACACTAACCATTCAGATCAAAGTCTTACCATTCCGATCAAATAAAGTAGTAAAAGAACAGATCAGCTGATGTTCTGCCCCTGACAGCAATCGTACGATAGTTATGTCTGACAAAGCTAGTGACAGTCTCCCACTGAAAATCGTACGATCGGCAATACACGCAGAGATATTATCGGCAGGCGACAGAAATTTTCTAACCTGTCCGATCGAACAAACAACCGATCTCCGCTGGATGAAAAATGTTGGGACTCTCCACACACGGTCTGAAAATCATTTGAATCCACGATTCGTACGATCGGATCATTGCGTCTATGGCCAGCTTTAGATTGCAAGTTTTATTGGGGCAGGTACTAATGTGAATGATGAACAGCTTCTTTGTAAAATGTTGTGTACTATATTGACACTACTTGGATGATTTTTTGGACAGACATAATATCAAAGGCTATTGTGATACTAAGCTCTATAGTTAGTATAGGTATGGGTATATAGAATTTAATTAAAAGTAGGGAGGGGTGTATGTATGGATGCTGGGTTTTCATTTGGAGGGGTTGAACTTGATGGACTTTGTCTTTTTTCAACCCAAGTTAACTATGTAACTATGTAACTACATGCATTAAGACAATAATAATAATTACCTGTTGAAAAATAAAATAATGCTGAATTTTTTTATTTTTTAGACCCCTCCTTTATGTGTAACAGGAAGAGAAGGGACAGAGAAGAAAGACAAAGTATTGTTCTCTGGAGAAAACCACTAATTACCTTACAGTATTTTATCCTGGAAGTCCTAATAAATTTGAAGGAATGGAGTGTAAGGTAAATATTTAAAGTTTATTTAACGTTTGTAAGTTGTAACATTTATGAGTTTGAAATATTTTGTGTTTGTCCTTGCTGCTTTTCTGAGTAAATGAGTCTTGCTGACTAGCTCATTATCTCCAGAATATGTTGAAATCTGTCAAAAGGTCTTGCCACATTTTAGAAGACTTTGTTACTAGAACATATGTACAATCCATATCAGCACGAGGGTATGATAAAGTGCTTTGAGAGTAGTGGAAAATTACTGATCTTATAATGCTGCAAATGCATGACATATTTTATCATTTATAATGTACTGCAGTTATAGTCTGTAACACACTGAGCTACCATTATTATCAACCACTTCTACAACATGCAAAAATCCAGTTATTGTGCAACCACAATTCAAATCCATAGCAAAATGGCTTTCATGCAATATTTGAAGGCTATCTCAAGCACTGATTGTTTTTCATCACTCCTATTGCTTTACTTTGTTCAGATTTTGCAATTAAGCTTCTAACACTTGGATGTATTTTGTTTTCTTGTAAGATTATGGCACCGTCGGATGATGGTGGTGTCTGTTTTGTTGCTGCTTGCAGTTCTTTCAGTAGCGTATTATATAGAAGGAGAACATCAACAGGTAAGTTTTTCACTTCTTATTCTCCAGTAGCATGGCATAAGCTGGTGCCACATATTTACCATGGTTTTGCAAAGCAAGCTACTTCAAGAGGATTTAGTTTACTCTTTTTATATAGCAGTGTTTCATGTGCCCATATAGAGAATAGGCCCTTGACAGGATTTGAGGGCTCAAGCCATGGGGTATATAAATATGCACATGACTAAATGTTATGGTGACAGGTGCAAATTGCACATGGCATGTAATGCATATGATATGGGTATCCCCTTGGATGCCTATTACATCGTAGTCATTCACCAGTGGCAGGTACAGGTAATCAGACACTAATCACAGGGGATTTCCTCTGCATCAATCCCAGCAGGCATTGCACATTTAAAGAAAAGATGACTAATGCAGTCCAGATTCATATCTCTAAAAACATTCACATTTATTTTTCTAAATTAAAAACACCAGAAATCGGTACAATATTCATGGTGGTTAAAGTGCCTACCCTTAATGCCTAACCAGTTTCATCCCTTCCTGAGGACTTCAGCCACTCTGAATGCATTAGTTGTCAAAGGTAGGCCATGAATATTATTCAGTTTTCTGCTATTGTTAATTTGGAAGAATAAATGTGAATGTTTTAGCGAAATGGATTTGGACTGAATTAGTCATCTTCTCTTTAAATGAGCAATGCCTGCTGGGATTGATGCAGAAGAAGTCCACTGTTACTAGTGTCTGATTATCCATACCTGCCACTGGTTGATGTGTGGTAAGCATGTTTATTTTTCGACTCTCATCCCCTACTTTGCTTGCATTAAGTAAAAGGTTCCCTACTACTGCGTACTTGCACCTGCACAGAGACCACTTAGCAATCACATCTATGTAATGTGTAGTGCAAAGTTTATTGTGCTCCCCCCCACCAAGTTGGCCAGCCTATTCATCTAGCTCCCAGGTCCTTATCACAAGCAAGAATAAAGGCTGCAAAATTGGTTAAAATGCATTTTCAGGCCAACATAATGCAATGAAGCCCTTTCCCAAAGATTACTTCAGTTGCACAATCCTCCCATCTTTCATGGGGGATAACCAGGAATTCTGCCCTCTGTATGGATTATTCTTCACATTGAAACATTGAAGCATTTAAATGTTATACCGTCTTCCTGAATAACTGTGGTGGTCCCAAGCTTGTTTATCTCACCCACAACAAACTGTCTAACGATACAGGTAGTTGTTTTACTATAACAGAAGGTGCAAAATTAATTATCCCTATCGTCCATAAGGGTAAATATACTCTCTTGTAATATATATCTGTTCAAAAACTATAGGTAAGTAGATTAATGCCGGAAAAAATGTCAAAGCTAAAACTATATACAACATGATGTGATGTATATAACTATCTTGGTTTCATTTTCAAAAAAAAAATGTGAGGCCTTGTAAGTAAACCTATTCTTTTTTTTTTTAACTGAATCTGTATGTGCCACCTGCTTTTGAAGCAATTGCATGTACAAATTAACATTTTTGCCTTCATTTATAATTTTATTGCATTGTTTCCCTGTTTTTCAGTGTGTGCAGTATATTGAGAAAAAATGTTTATGGTGTGCCTACTGGGTAGGCTTAGGAATACTGTCCTCAGTTGGACTTGGAACAGGTCTTCATACCTTTCTACTTTATTTGGTAAGATGTTTTCTTAAATTAACATTACATTGGTTTGATTTATTTTGTAAAAATATGACCATTTTAACTAGGCTAGTAAACATAAATCTTTGTTAATGGCAATCGTATTCGGTTTCTTTTATTAATTAAAGTACAAAAAAAGCTTGAGTAACTTCCGCTAGTGACTCTACTCATCAATGTGAGGGCTGCTGCCATCTTTCTAGGCATGCCATGTGCCTGTTCAGTTTGGAGCTGGTAGATGGTGGCTGCAATCTAGTACCCCAGGCTGGTGTGCTTTTTACAGAAGAGGAGCACCGAACAGAGGTATGACGTAAGCAATTAGAGTAGGTCGCAAACATTACATATAATAAACCTCATAACTGCAGCAAGAATGGTTTTGGTTAAATATGGGGTGCAATCAATTCTCTGTATGTATAGGTGTTCAGGGCCACCATCGGTTTATCGTTAGGTGCCCCATGGCAAAGAGGACTGGGCTTGTGAGGAAGTAGTTTGGGTGTATCATAGGCAGGATTTTGGCATAATTCAGGACTGGCTCGTTCAGATCAGAGGCTTGGCAGTGCACATGAAGGGCATTTTTCCCCAATATCTTTGGCCCACGTTTTATTTGTTGGGAGAGCCCACCACCTACTGGGCCCAGGTGACTGTTGAGCTGCTCGGGGGCCCTGGTAACTAATTAGCATGGGAGTCTATTGCTTACTGATGGAGGCTCTGCATATATATATGTACCTTGTACTGATCAACACAAGGTGCAGAACTTTAACACTACAGCACATCAGCATGTCTTCTTGAACACTTTCCTTACTGTATATTTCATATGCTATATATGCTAATCATTAATGTTTCAGAGCAGTAGAACATTAAAACTTAGAATATGTTTCTCTGTTTTTTGCTTTTTGTTTAGTGTAGTAGTTAGCACTGCTGCCTTGCATTGCCAGGGTCTTGAAATCTGCCTTGGTCACAATCTACAAGGTGCAGGGAGTCTGTATGTTCTCCCTGTGTCTGCTTGTTTTCAGGTGTGTTGTGTTAGTGATAGAGATCTTAATTTTTAATCTCCACGGCTCAGGGTCAAAGCACTGCAAAAATATGTTTTCTCTATGAAATAAAGGAAACTGATATATATTCTTGAAACTCCCTGGTTAGGGGGAAATTTCATAAATTGGTGTAGAGCCTCTTCAGTTGCAGTTATCTTGGTTGTAAAAAAAAAAGAAAAAAAAAAAGGGTTTTTTAATAAAACACCAGTTTATATTCGGGCAGTTGTCTGAGGGCAGATACACACTTTCAATCACCCGTGCTTTGTCTGTTAAGATTAGGGGATGAGTTGGGTGGTGTCTGGTATAAAAACGTTTTAAAGATTACTGATATCTGTAATTTAATCTAAAATGTGGCCAAATGATTAGTTATCGGAATAGCACTACTTGAAAAGTAATATTCTGCACAGTAGGCTGTTATTCATTTGTTTTACTTCCCACAGGGAAATGCTATTTAACTTAGCTGCCTATTTAGCTGGGTCCTTATCGTCACAGTATCCAAATTCCTAAGCACTGAATTAGCAATGGCTGAACTATACATAATAATTATGCTATACTTCTACTTCCCCACTATTCCACCTAAATGTGAAAAGATCACAGACTTAAATGATCGTTTTCTGTGAACTGTTGAAAAAAAAAATGTGGCCATTAGAATTGTGAGAGGCACTGCCAACCAACTAAAACGTCTCTTCTCCCCATGGGCCTATGTCTGTCTTGTTGCATCATAAACGTAATCTGCCAAAGAACCTATTAATAAACCACTCTTGCTAAGATTACAGCTTGAGTTTATACTGAGAAATCTGTGTTTATCACAATCACAGAAGCGTTTGCTTTTGCTAAAGCCAATGTTGCTCCAACAGTACCATTTAGAACTATCACAAATATTACATGATCTTGCCTTTGTAGCATACAGTATAGCTGAAAATTTATGGTTGTGTTAACTAACTATAATATCCTTATTATAGCACTTACAAAAATCACTCAAATTAGACCTGTCACAGACATAAAAAGCTTTATTATAAAATTGCCTTTCAAATTAAACATGAAACCCAAATTATTATTTTTTTAATTAAAACTGTTGTATGCAAAAGGGACATATTGCTTATTAGCCTTCTTGTTCTGCAGAAACAGAACATACTAGGGCATTGCTATTTCCTACACAACAGTAAAACCATTCAAATTGTATAATAAAATAAATGCAATTTATCCAAATGGTTATATTCTGTAATTTGGTGAGAATGTTTCAAAATACCTTTTCATATTGTAATGAGAGTGTTTCTTTGTTGCCTGCCATTTGCATGTTATGTGTAATTTTTATATATTTTATACCTCTTTAATTGGGTGCAGGCATGTGGACTATACCCCCCAAACAATGTAGGTCTCTATAAAAAGATATTGCATAAAATAGCTCACGTGTAAAACCTTGCTTCATGTAAATAAACAATGTTCATAATAATATACTTTTCTAGTAGTATGTGCCATTGGGTAATCCTAAATAGAAAATTGCCATTTTAAAAAATTAAATCCTCCCCCTGGGATCGTACGATTCACTGTGCACACAAACATACCAACAAACTATAGTTGTTAGGTCAACTGAGCCAATTAACAGACAGATTTCTGTCTTTTGCTTCAACACTTCTTCCTGTTACAGTTAGAGCTGTAGTATATATGGTTAGGTGATCTCTGAGGCAGCACAGAGACCAACATTAAATGGTGGTTCAAGGCAAGAGATTTAAAAAGACAAGATTTACTTAAATATATAGACCAATTTGGTAAGATTTTTTAATATGCCACTTAATATGATGTAAACTATCTGTTGCTTAAGTGTTCATTTTGGGGGTATAGTTTTCCTTTAACCCTTTAACTGCCAAGAACGTAGCTCCTACGTTCTTTGAAAAAAGGCTTTAAGTGCCAAGAACGTAGGAGCTACGTTCTTTACTAAAACAGCTCTCTCTCTGCACACACTGCAAAATCAGCGTGCAGAGAGGAGCAGCTAGCAGCAGAACCCCCTAGGCAACGAGCTTACCTGAAAAAGATCGGCGATCCTCCACTCCAGAGTCGCAGAGAGACGCAGCAACAGCAGCAACCGATTCAGCAGCTTCCATGTCCCAAGCATCAGCACAGCACATGTTCCTGCTCCGCCCATGCACTTCCTGGTGCTGTGACTCGGCGTGTTTCAACTGAAAAGCACTGAAAAGGACTCCTCTTCATCTAGATTTGGTAAGTGCCCCTTTTTTTACTTGTTTACAGGTATTTACAGGCATTTACAGGCATTTACATATACACAGTACACATACTAGTAAAAGTAGTTTTTTTTTTTTTTTTGATTTTCTGATTTTTTTGATTTTTCAAACTTTTGCACATATATTACATACTCAAATACATATATGCAAATATTTATACACTTTTTAGAGCTGTACATGCATGCATACACAAACACACACTTATAGGGGTTTTTTTAGTTCGTTTTCTAAGTTTCCCTTATGTTATTTCCCTAAAAACTTTAGATTTCACAGCATGACTACTGGATCAAGCATTCTGACCTCTAACCACGCTGTCGGATCAGTTATTTTGTTATTTCGTTGATTTTCCTAATTGTATTTGCTTTTTTGTGATTTTTATTGCAGTTTTATGCTTGCATTGTTTTCCTTATGTAATGTTTTAGCCTCATTTACACTTTGATAATTTGGGATAGAAACATATTTTTAGCAACTCTGTGTTCGTCAGAATGTGTACTTTCCAAAAATATATGGTTTTGGGGGGTCTTTGTACTGTTAGGGGGTCTTACGGCAAATTATATGCAGTCAGAGTGCTATGTTCACAGGAGGCGAATTGACGGTGAAAATTCTTATGCACTGTTTTTATTTGGGGTCCGCACGTGCCCACCTGCTTTGGTTTATCTATGCATATTGGGCATCAAACTGTTCAGTAGACCCTTGGCGTCAATATTTAGGGTGTTTTCTAATTGTATGTAAGAAATTGGGTGAGATGAATGCGACCAACTGCAATATTTTTAGGCGATTTTCAGAAATATCATAAAAACCACTGCCTTTAGCGTTGCTTTGCAGTATGTACATTTGGAGCAGAAAGATAATTTTAGCAAATTTTTATTCGGCACAAGGTGTACTTTCCAAAAATATATGGTTTTGGGGGGTCTTTTTACGGTTAGGGGGTCTTACGGCACATTATATGCAGTCAGAGTGCTATGTTCACATGAGTCGAATTGACAGCCGAGAAAATTCTTATGCACTGTTTTTATTTGGGTTCCGCACGTGCCCACCTGCTTTGGTTTATCTATGCATATTGGGCATCAAACTGTTCAGTAGACCCTTAGTGTCAATATTTATGGTGTTTTCTAATTGTATGTAAGAAATTGGGTGAGATAAATGCGACCAACTGCAATATTTTTAGGCGATTTTCAGAAATGTCATAAAAACCGCTGCCTTTAGCATAGTATTGCAGTATGTAAGTTTGGAGTAGAAAGACAATTATAGCAAATTTTTATTTAGCAGAATGTGTACTTTCCAAAAATATATGGTTTTGGGGGGTCTTCGTACTGTTAGGGGGTCTTACGGCACATTACATGGAGTCAGAGTGCTATCTTCACAGAAGGCGAATTGACAGCCGAGAAAATTCTTAAGCACTATTTTCATTTGGGGTCCGCACGTGCCCACCTGCTTTGGTATATCTATGCATATTGGGCATCAAACTGTTCAGTAGACCCTTGGTGTCAATATTTATGGTGTTTTCTAATTGTATGTAAGAAATTGGGTGAGATAAATGCGACCAACTGCAATATTTTTAGGCGATTTTCAGAAATGTCATAAAAACCGCTGCCTTTAGCGTTGCTTTGCAGTATGTAAGTTTGGAGTAGAAAGACAATTATAGCAAATTTTTATTTAGCAGAATGTGTACTTTCCAAAAATATATGGTTTTGGGGGGTCTTCGTACTGTTAGGGGGTCTTACGGCACATTACATGGAGTCAGAGTGCTATCTTCACAGAAGGCGAATTGACAGCCGAGAAAATTCTTAAGCACTATTTTCATTTGGGGTCCGCACGTGCCCACCTGCTTTGGTATATCTATGCATATTGGGCATCAAACTGTTCAGTAGACCCTTGGTGTCAATATTTAGGGTGTTTTCTAATTGTATCTAAGAAATTGGGTGAGGTAAATGCGACCAACTGCAATATTTTTTGGTGATTTTCAGAAATATCATATAAACCACTGCCTTTAGCGTTGCTTTGCAGTATGTACATTTGGAGCAGAAAGATAGTTTTAGCAAATTTTTATTCGGCACAAGGTGTACTTTCCAAAAATATATGGTTTTGGGGGGTCTTTGTACTGTTAGGGGGTCTTACGGCACATTATATGCAGTCAGAGTGCTATGTTCACAGGAGTTGAATTGACAGTCGAGAAAATTCTTAGGCACTGTTTTTATTTGGGGTCCGCACGTGCCCACTTGCTTTGGTTTATCTATGCATATTGGGCATCAAACTGTTCAGTAGACCCTTAGTGTCAATATTTATGGTGTTTTCTAATTGTATGTAAGAAATTGGGTGAGATAAATGCGACCAACTGCAATATTTTTAGGCGATTTTCCGAAATGTCATAAAAACCGCTGCCTTTAGCATAGTATTGCAGTATGTAAGTTTGGAGTAGAAAGACAGTTATAGCAAATTTTTATTCAGCAGAATGTGTACTTTCCAAAAATATATGGTTTTGGGGGGTCTTCGTACTGTTAGGGGGTCTTACGGCACATTATATGGAGTCAGAGTGCTATCTTCACAGAAGGCGAATTGACAGAGAGGAAATTCTTAAGCACGATTTTCATTTGGGGTCCGCACGTGCCCACCTGCTTTGGTATATTTATGCATATTGGGCATCAAACTGTTCAGTAGACCCTTAGCGTCAATATTTATGGTGTTTTCTAATTGTATATAAGAAATTGGGTGAGATAAATGCGACCAACTGCAATATTTTTAGGAGATTTTCAGAAATATCATAAAAACCACTGCCTTTAGCGTTGCTTTGCAGTATGTACGTTTGGAGTAGAAAGACAGTTTTAGCAAATTTTTATTCGGCAGAAGGTGTACTTTCCAAAAATATATGGTTTTCTGGGGTGAACCTAGTTTTTTGTACCTTTGCCTGTTGCAAAATGCTGTATATGTGCTGGTTATGCAGTATCTGGAATTACAGAACTCGTATGGGGTGTCTTCTTTCTGGGGCCCCTATACGCCACATACTTAGGGGTACCTATGCATATTGGGTATCAAACTGTTCAGCGTACCCCAGACTTTCATGTTTAGGGAGTTTTATATTGCTATATATTGATATGTAGGAGATACAATGCTTTCGAGTTGGAGTATTGAGGAGATTTTTGTATATGTCATAAAAATTGCGAAATGTAGGAAAGCTTTGCGGCTTGGTACTTTGGAGTAGAAAATCGTGCCTACCCATTTTAGATTTGTCAGAATGTGTACTTTCCAAAAACATATGGTTTTCTGGGGTGAACATAAATTTTTGTACTTTTGCCCCTTGAAAAATGCTGTAAATGTGCTGATTTTGCAGTATTTGGAATTACAGAACTGTCTTCGTTCTATGGCCCCTATACGCCATATACTTATGTGTACCTATGCATATTGGGCATCAAATTGTTCAGCAGACCCTTGGCTTTCATATTTAGGGTGCTTTTTCTTGGTATATAATGATATGTGGGAGATACGATGCTTCAGAGTTGCAATATTGAGGTGATTTTCTGTAATGTCATAAAAATTGCCAAATGTAGGAAGCTTTACGGCTTGGTACTTTGGAGTAGAAAGACGTGCATACCCATATTAGATTCGTCAGAATGTGTACTTTCCAAAAACATATGGTTTTCTGGGGTGAACATACATTTTTGTACTTTTGCCCCTTGAAAAATGCTGTAAATGTGGTGATTTTGCAGTATTTGGAATTCCAGAACTGATAACTCGTATGGGGTGTCTTGGTTCTGGGGCCCCTATACTCCACATACTTAGGTGCACCTATGCATATTGGGCATCAAACTGTTCAGCGGACCCTGGGCTTTCATATTTAGGGTGTTTTATCTTGGTATGTAATGATATGTGGGAGATACGATGCTTCAGAGTTGCAATATTGAGGTGATTTTCTGTAATGTCATAAAAATTGCCAAATGTAGGAAAGCTTTGCGGCTTGGTACTTTGGAGTAGAAAGACGTGCATACCCATATTAGATTCGTCAGAATGTGTACTTTCCAAAAACATATGGTTTTCTGGGGTGAACATACATTTTTGTACTTTTGCCCCTTGAAAAATGATGTAAATGTGCTTATTTTGCAGTATCTGGAATTCCAGAACTGATAACTCGTATGGGGTGTCTTCGTTCTGGGGCCCCTATACTCCACATACTTAGGTGCACCTATGCATATTGGGCATCAAACTGTTCAGCGGACCCTGGGCTTTCATATTTAGGGTGTTTTATCTTGGTATGTAATGACATGTGGGAGATACGATGCTTCAGAGTTGCAATATTGAGGTGATTTTCTGTAATGTCGTAAATATTGCCAAATGTAGGAAAGCTTTGCGGCTTGGTACTTTGGAGTAGAAAGACGTGCATACCCATATTAGATTCGTCAGAATGTGTACTTTCCAAAAACATATGGTTTTCTGGGGTGAACATACATTTTTGTACTTTTGCCCCTTGAAAAATGATGTAAATGTGCGGATTTTGCAGTATCTGGAATTCCAGAACTGATAACTCATATGGGGTGTCTTCGTTCTGGGGCCCCTATACTCCACATATTTAGGTCCACCTATGCATATTGGGCATCAAACTGTTCAGCGGACCCTGGGCTTTCATATTTGGGGTGTTGTATCTTGGTATATAATGATATGTGGGAGATACAATGCTGTAGACTGGACACTTTGAGGTAATTTTTCAAAAATGTAACACATTTTTATAAAAACTGCTAACTTTAGGAAAGAATTGCAACTTGGTAGTTTGGAGTACAAATATATATTTACCCATTTTGAACTCGTTGGAATCTGTTCTTTCCAATGAGGGGTAGTTTTTTAGGGTAAACCTACTGTAAGTGGAATGTTTGGCCTTGAAATCAGATGTATGCTGTTTTGTGGAGCGGTGCTTTGGAAATTTGGTAGTTTACTGCTTCAGAGTTTTCAACTATCGAAGTGAGAAATCTCCATAAAATTATATATATTTGGTATTGGTTTGTTCGGGAGACACAGAACTTTCCAAATCTGCCATGTTCTCATGCATAAAATAAATTATGCTTCTGATATATGCGTTTGTATCATGTGAAACTGTTTTTTTTTGTTTTTTTTATACACTTAGAAGCCCATATCTTTTTACAGGACTGGAATGACAACTAAATTCTAGCATATTTTGAAAGCTTAGGTTGTCCTGAAAAAAACAATATCTTGTTTTCATGGGTAAACTAAAAGACCCCCCCAGGAAAGTCCCCTAAAGTGAAAGAGCAAAAAATGTTCAAAAACGGTCTGGCAATAGAAGTTCCAACTTGGCCAAATTGGCTGGCAGCGAAAGGGTTAAAGGGGACCTGTCACCCAGAAAAATTATTCCAAATAATATTTTACCACATTAGTCAAGGAAAATAAACTTTAATTACACAGTATAAATTATTTGAATCTTGTTTCCATCAGTCTGGGAACTCATAATTATAACAAGCAGGCAGGAGCCATTTTGTGGACACTGTTATTAATACAAGCTATCATCTAAGAATCTTGTTTGTGCACCAGAATGGGGGACCAGATTTCCATCCCCATGCACTGGCTACACAATTAAATGGTGAAGAGAACGGGGGAATGTGGGGAGAGCAGTGACATCAAGAAAGTGCTGAATGGAAAGTAATTGTCTGCTCCGCCTCTATGCCCACGGCATAGAGGAGGGGCAGACAATATTTGATTGACAGCTGAAATTTTTAAATGAGCTTATAACAGCTATGAATGCTTTAATAAAAAATAGAAATTGGATATCATGTTTAATTTGAAAAGGACTTTAATTTGTACAGATTTTTGTGTCTGGGTGGCAGGTCCACTTTAAGGGGGTTATTTATTAAAGGTAGAATTTTTGAGTTTTTTTTTTTTTTTATACCTGAAATGTTTTCTAATTTATGAAAAAGCTCTAATTAGTGTAGTCAGGGTGAAAAACTTGAATACTTGAATTGATTGAGTTTTCGGCAGAAAAAAAAACTAGAACGAATTGACTCAAACGAATCAAGTTTCCGAGCAAAACCCACCAAAAAAAAACCTCACAACATTATGAAGGCTACAAACATCTTCAAATGGACCTCTGCCATTGACTTCTACATGACCTAGACAGGTTTTAGTTGGAGTATTTTCAGATTCAAGCTATTTTCAGCTTCAGGTGTAATAAATCTCGAAAAATTTAGTTTTAAAGAAAAAAAAAATAGAAAAATGCAATTTTTTTTAACCCTAAAATTCAAGTTTTGACTGAAAAATACTTGGAAAATGAGGACGGGTAGGGATTTAAAGCCGTAGGGGCAAATTAACCCTAGGGGTCCCTACATACCCTTTACTTTATAAATGTGTTCGAAGATAATTATAATAGAAGTAATATTTTTGCACAAGTTAAGTATTGCTAATGTCCTTTACAAGAAAACCCTGTTGCTTAGCTCTGCCGCATTCTGAGCCCATGGCTTAAGTCTTTCCGCTATTTGGAAAGTGCACAGCACTTTGGTGCATCCCTAATTCATGAGCTGCTCATATGAAACACCTAGGGCTGATTTATCAAAGGTCAAGTTGTGTTTTCACAAATATTTTGAGTTTTTCGAGTTTCAGGTTGAAAAAAAACGCTCACATTTTTTTTGAGATTTATTATGCCCCGAAGTTGCAAATAGCTCTAATCCGAAATACAGCTAAAACCTGTAGAGGTCATGTAGAAGTCAATGGCAAAGGTCCCTTGAACCATTTGATTTTCAGGGGGTTTTCAGTGGTTGTCAAATTTGAGCTATTCATGTTTGATTCTTGTTGATAACTCAAGCAATATGAGTATTTGAGCCCCCCCCACACACACACACACACACACACAATTGCATTGATTGGAGTTTTTGAATAGATAAGCAATCATTCCAATTGTGAGTTTATTTGAGGTAGAAAAAAACTCGCAACCTCGACCTTTGATAAATAAGCCCCTTAATTCCCTGAATTGAATAGTTTTATATATCACACAGTAAGATAAGTACAAATTATTTCTCGCTGGCTACATTTAATACGTTTAATTATTCTGTTGGATGGTTAGCCTTTGTCTCTTACAATGCAATAAAACTTTAATATTCAATATCTGTTTAACATGTTTTTTGTAAAACTGTATTGCCATCTTGTGTGACTTATTGGTACAGCAGTTATTCCAACATGCATTTTCTTTCAAAAAGTATGATACAGTAGTTTTAGTTTAGTCTGATATTCATCAATGAAGATCAAAAGAACATTTAAATATGTGTTACAGTCAAAGTGAAGTTGCAAACTACGTGAATAACAACTCATTTGTGTATTTTGCCAGCTATGTTGGTGTCCCAAACACAGTAGCGTAACTACAGAGAAAACAGACCCTGTGAATGCAGTCAGGTTCAGTAGTATAGATAGCCCAGTGGGGGCCCTAATTAATAAGCAATTTCAATATGTCTCGGTAGAAATGGTCACCTTAACCATACTTTGGGGCGCCTAAATGGAATGTGCTGTGGTTTCCATTAACCTCTACTAATGCCACTGGCCAAACATTTATAATTCTAACATTCTACATTAGGCCCAACTATACAATTGCACAAGAATAAGTGCTACATCCACGGCCAATTGCTGTCTGTCCTCAGGCAGGAATTTCCTCTGAAAGAGCCATGGACAGATATTGGTCAAGAAAGGGTTTTTTTGTTCCCATATGCTAAGTGATCTTCCTTCAGTCGAGAGACTGATTCAATAAATCTAACTGCAATTGCTATAGAATAGGAAACTGCTATGATCGAGATTTTTTTAGGAGAAAAGTATTTTGCATAGTGGTGGGCAGATGTCTTTTAGGAGAAAAGTATTTTGCATAGTGGTGGGCAGATGTCTTTGAAATTATTATTATTATTCAAACTATAAGGTCATATCAGGTTCATGAGCTCTTTCCAAAGCTTTTTTTTTTTATTTTTAACAGAATTGAATAATTCCTTCATAATTGCTAAATTATAGGACTAGGTATAATGTTAAAAAAGCAGAAATACAATGAAAAATTTAAAAATACTAGAAAATGCATTAAATATGTAAATATTTTGTGAAATGTGTTTTAAAACACAGTAAGGTTAGCCCAGTTAAAATGTCCAAAGATATTTTTTTACAACATTACTTTTCTACTTCGGAAGTTCCTTGACCTAAACACTTTCTTTTCATGCATAGATAGATAAGAGCCACATGGTGGCACCATACTCATCTGTATATGTGATAACACGAAAGTCATAATTTCTCTCTCAGCAGTACTTAAGAATATACAAGTTCAGATCATGTCAGGTTTTTTTTTATAAATATCTGTAGAATTCAAAAGTGCTTTGAATTGATTAAAATGTACTTCATTATTCGTAAAAGGGGAAGTCTTGGTCTAGTACATTACTGTGAATGTAGTTCGTAATAGTGTATGTGGCACATTCAATTTAGGCTTGAGTCAAAATTATCATATTTTTCTCTTCATTATAACAATATCCAGTTCTATATGCAGTTTCTGTAATGATACAGGTATGGGAAGCTCTAGATTATGGGATTATTATTAATCTCCATTTTAATAAAATAATTCTGATTTTTAAAATGGGTTTTCCTCATCACCCATGGCAAGCATTCACCTAATGGGTAAACTCTCCCTCCGGGCCAATGGACAGGGTTTGTTTTTTTCCGTCAGAAGGCCGATGGATGGAGGCGTTTGGAAGTGTGCTCTGCCTTGTGGTTGTTTCCCAGTAGGAGGGGGCTTTTTATCTCTCTCTTTTATTATCCGTGGTGGGGTTAGCAAGATAAGGCAGTGGTAGTTGCGGAGGAACAGCTGGATGCCAAGCCTTTACCTCCCACTGGTTGGGATTTCGGAGTGTGTGCTTTTGGTTCCGGAAGGGATGTCCGTGTGTTCTGGCATAGTGACATTGGAAGAGTTGTGCGGCTTCGATTTCTGCAACAATAGTTCATGGATGGATGTATTATTGAGTGTAGAGAAAAAGCAATCTGTGTCCAACAGTGGAAGACTTCAGGAGTAAAGAAGTAGTGACTATCTGAGGGTCCTGAGGTTGATGTCCTTAACAATTCAGGTTGTAATGTGGGCAAGATTGCATTTGAGAAATCTGCAACATTTCTTGCTAAGAAGAATAAAGAATCCGTAGCAGAACTTGCACAAGAAGTTGAGGTTGCCTCAGGAATTAAAGGTCGAGTTATGCTGGTTTAAGCTCAGAAAAGGGTTCTCAATTATAAGATCCAGAGTGGACAGGCCTGACAACCGATGCGTCAGGTACCGGCTGGGGGCTCACTTAGGAGTGCTGTTTGCTCAAGGCTTTGGATGATGAAGCAAACTTCCTCAAATATTGTGGTGCTAAGGGCAATATGAGATGCCCTGTTTGAATGTAAAATAATGCCAGACAATACCACCTGATGGAGTCTTCACAAAGACATCTTTCAAGATTTAGTAGACACGTGGGAGGTGCCAGATGTGGACACTATGGCGTCCATTCAAATCAGAAACTGCCAGAACCATGCAGAGATGCTGTGGCCACAGATAGTCTAAGGCAAGATTGGTCAAAGGGGTTGATTTATGTGTTTCCCCCAATTCCACTTATCTGGAAGCAGCTGATACAATAGTAGTGGAACCCTTTTGGCAAAGGCGACCTTGATTTCTGTTGCTTCACAGGTTGACTTTGAAAAAGCCCTGGAAGATTATGAGTGGCTGACCCAGGGGTTGTTTCAGTTCCAGAAAGACCACCTATCCTCGATCAAGAGGAGCTTGAAAGGGAGAGGCTGAGGAAGTTGAAATTAAAAGAAGAGAGTGGATTTCCTTCTCAAATCAAGAACATCAACTTTATCACAGTACTACAAAATTTGGGACAAGTTTGTGCAGTTTACATTGTTGGCTGGGCAAGACCCCAGTTCTCCAACAGCCTCTGTGTTAGTGGACTTCCTTTTCTCCAGATATGAGAGAGGTCTTCACATAGTTACATTGTTAAATTGGGTTGAAGAAAAGACAGTCCATCAAGTTCAACCCCTTCAAATGAAACCCAGCATACATACACACACCCCTCCATACCCTCACATAAATTATATATACCCATATCTATACTAAATATAGAATTTAGTATCACAATAGCCTTTGATATTATGCCTGTCCAAGAAATCATCCAAGCCCTCTTAAAAGCATTAACAGAATCACTCATCACAACATCACCTGGCAGGTCATTCCACAACCTCACTGTCTTCACTGTGAAGAACCACCTCTGCTGCTTCAAATGAAAGTTCTTTTCCTCTAGTCTGAAGGGGTGGCCTCTGCTGTGATAATCCTCTTTATGGGTACAAGGGTCCCCTGCTAATGGCCTCTAATGTACTTGTAAAGTGTAATCATGTCCCCTTGCACATCCCCCAACCTTGAGAGTCTACCCTCATAATTTAATTCTTCCATCCCTCTAACCAGTTTGGTTGCATGTCTCCGCACTCTCTCCAGCCCATTTATATCCCTCTTAAGGACTGGAGCACAAAACTGCACTGCATACTCCAGATGAGACCTTACCAAGACCTGCGGCAAAAGTATGTTTTCATCCCTCGAGTTTATGCAGTTTGGTTGCATGTCTCCGCACTCTCTCCAGCCCATTTATATCCCTCTTAAGGATTGGAGCAGAAAACTGCACTGCATACTCCAGATGAGACCTTACCAGGACCTGCGGCAAAAGTATGTTTTCATCCCTTGAGTTTATGCACTTTTTACGCAATACAGTACTTTATTTGCTTTAGTAGCCACAGAATGACACTGCCCATAATTAGACAACTTGTTATCTACAAAAACCCCTAGATCCTTCTCAGTTAAGGAAACTTAACTTGCTTCAGAAACTCTACGATAGTTTTAAAAAAAGAAGAAAAGGCACAGGATACACAGTAGATAACAGATAAGCTCTGTAGTATACAATGGGATTCTTCAGAACTTATCTGTTAGCTAATGTGGATCCTGTGCTTGAATGGCAGTTTCTGAAGCAGTTGTACCAGTGCAGGACAACATTCATTATATTGTCATTAGTTTTAAACACTTATTTTTTTGGTGTTACTGTCCCTTTAACAAAAAGAACTTGGGCTTTACATTCTTTACTTCAGAAATGTTTTTAATGCCTTGATGAGAGTAAAATCTTGCAACAGAAATATTTCACCTCTTTGAGACTTACCTTTTATCTTAGATTCATTAACAAAATCACATTTTGAACCACTCGAGAAGACTTCTTTGTGGAACCTTACTCTGAATGTTGTTCTGCTGGTTGCAGTTACTTCAGCCTGTAGAGTGGGAGAACTGGCTTCGTTGTGTCCCTCAGAACCATTTAAACATTAAACATCAAACCATCAAAGTTAAGGTGGTGCTTAGGCCTGCCTTTAAAGGAACAGTTCAGTGTGTAAATAGATAGGTTGTGCAAAATAAAAAATGTTTCTAATATAGTTAGTTAGCCATAAATGTAATATATAAAGGCTGGAGTGACTGGATGTCTAATATTATAGCCAGAACACTACTTCCTGCTTTTCAGCTCTATAGCTCTGAGTTAGTCAGCGACTTGAAGGGGAGCCACATGGTACATATCTGTTCAGTGAGTTTGTAATTGATCCTCCTCATTCAGCTCAGATTCAAAAGCAACAGATATGACCCATGTGGCCACCCCTCAAGTCTCTCATTGGTTACTGCCTGGTAACCAGGGTAACTAGTCAGTGTAAACTAAGAAAGCTGAAAAGCAGGAAGGAGTGTTCTGGCTATTTATGTTACACATCCAGTCACTACATTTTTGGCTAACTAACTATATTAGAAGCATTTTTTATTTTGCACAGCCTATCTATTTACCCAGTTTTTATTTTTACACTGAACAATTCCTTTAAGCTCCTTCCAAAAGTTAAATCTATGGATAGTAATATATATGGTATTTGGGGGCACATTTACTAAGGGTCGTATATCGAGGGCAAATTAACCCTCGATATTCGACCATTGAAGTAAAATCCTTCGAATATCGAGGTCGAAGGATTTACCGCATTTACTTTGTTGCGCTCAGGGGTAGCGTAAGGTTGCGAAGTTGCACTAGCGTTGATTTGCGAAGCGAAGTTACGCTAGTGATGGTTTATTTGCATATGGCGCCAAATTCAAATTTCAATGGAGGAATACGTACAATCACTACAAATGCCTGGGAAACCTTCAAAACATCAAATAAAATTTTTTTTTGCCCTACACATGTGCCCACTGTATAGTTAAGTTGCCATGAGTTAGGAAATGTAGGGGGGAAGGAGGGGAGCCCCAAAAAGATTTTTTTCGATCTTTTTCAGCCTATCACCCATAATATAGAAAAAACGCCAGCGTTTTTTGGGACTTAGAAAAAATTTGAACTTTTTTTGAAGCAATCCCTATGTACTCTATTGCGCTTTGCCTGGTCTGAGGTGGCGAAGGAAGTCTAGCGTAAAAGGTAGCGTTCAGTACAATGCGCGCGTTAGTGAATTTGCCTAGTTATGTCCCTTGCGAAAATTCGCCAGGCGTAAGGGTGCAAAGTAACACTATCGAATTTACGCCAGCGTTCGTTAGTGAATTTGTGAAGTAACGAAAATGGCCAACGCTAGCGAATTGACGCTAGCGTTAGGCGCTTCGGTGCTTAGTGAATTTGCCCCTAAGTGTCTTTTCCTTAGTATATATATCCCTCTAAAGAAGCTAGTTTTGAGAAGAAGGTTTTATAGTCAGTTGTACATTTTGCTGAATAAAGTTTGTTTTTGTTCAGAGCATTTTGCCTGGGGTCTCTCCCTGGTTAAGCTCTGGTAGTGTCCATTGGGTGAATTCAAACAATGGGTTACAAGGAAAACAGGAAATTGTTTTTTACTTAACATAATTTCTGGTTCCTAAACACCTTCCATGGCAGCATTCACCAGGGAATTCCCACCCCAAGTGGACAAGCTTTTTACCTTTTTGTACAGTGAGTATGGGAGAGGCTGTCTCTTTTAACTTGCTTGAGGGGGGGGGCTGTCCGTTGGCCTGGAGGGAGGGTAAATCCATTGGGTGACTGCTACCATGGAAGGTGACCAGGAAGCAGAAATTATCGGGAAGTAAAAAACAATTTCCTGTTTTCTTTTTCTCTGTAATAATAAAACTTGTACTTGATTTCAACTAAGATATACAATGGCAATTAAACCGCACCTACGGTTTTGGCCAATTTGTACTTTTGGGTGCACGTCCTGTAGCCTGTTCATAAAGGCTCAACCGCAAGACATGAATTTCCTCCAACAAACAGCACTCCAACTTTAGTAAAACCGTCTTTATTATTTGCAGGACAGCAACATAATGCAACGTTTCGAGCGGCACTCCACTCTTTGTCAAGCATGAAATACCATGAGACACAGTGCCCTTTGGTGTCTTAACAAGATTTTATAAAAACAAATTAGTAAAGTTAAAGGGATACTGTCATGGGAAAAAACATTTTTTCAAAATGAATCAGTTAATAGTGCTGCTCCAGCAGAATTCTGCACTGAAATCCATTTCTCAAAAGAGTAAACAGATTTTTTTATATTCAATTTTGAAATCTGACATGGGGCTAGACATATTGTCAATTTCCCAGCTGCCCCAAGTCATGTGACTTGTGCTCTGATAAAATTCAATCACTCTTTACTGCTGTACTGCAAGTTAGAGTATTATCACCCCCTCCCTTTTTACCCCCAGCAGCCAAACAAAAGAACAATGGGAAGGTAACCAGATAGCAGCTCCCTAACACAAGATAACAGCTGCCTGGTAGATCTAAGAACAGCACTCAATAGTAAAAACCCATGT
The DNA here is from genome assembly GCF_017654675.1 of Xenopus laevis. NCBI lineage: Eukaryota > Metazoa > Chordata > Amphibia > Anura > Pipidae > Xenopus > Xenopus laevis. The sequence continues at coordinate 95,063,237 of NC_054373.1, forward strand.
CCCACTGAGACACATTCAGTTACATAAAGAAGGAAAAACAGCAGCATAAAGTGCAGGCACAAGTCACATGACTGGGGGCAGCTGGGAAATTAACAAAATGTCTAGCCCCATGTCATATTTCAAAATTGAATATAAAAAAATCTGTTTGCTCTTTTGAGAAATGGATTTCAGTGCAGAATTCTGCTGGAATAGCACTATTAACTGATGCATTTTGAAAAAAACATTTTTTCCGATGACAGGATCCCTTTAACAATAGTATCAACATGTATCCATATAACATCCTGAGATCATTATCTTCTAATGTATCCATCTGGTATCATAAAATAACTTATCTCCATATTGATGTGTCCAATATAGATATCAACCAGCTCCCAGGGAAAGAATATAAATGCCCATGTAACAACCTATAAAAGAGCAAGATCAACCCAGAATTAAAATCTATTTCAATAAAAATTGATTCAAATCATATTCATGATTCAGTTCATGTGGGGACAAAGTGCCTAATCTTCTGATCCACTGTGCCTCTCTACTCAATAATTCATTATCACAATCTCCCCCACGTCTCCTTTTCGGGACTGAATATAGGATTTGAAAGCGTAACTGACTTATAGTGTGACCACTTTCATTAAAGTGTTTAGCAACAGGTTGATTTAATTTGTTCTTGATTTCTGACTTATGTTCAGTAAGCCTATCCCTCATGCACTGGATAGTTTTCTCCACATGTGCATTTAATACTGTATACCACATACGTGGATGCACGCATGTGCCCCTAATGGGAATACGGGAACCTTTCCAAGGGTGGTATACCCATTATCTTTTCAAAACATTACTGCAGTGACTGCATCCACAGCACAACTAAGATATAATTCTCATTAGATGCAAAGCAATTCTATTGGGTTACTTTAATGTTTAAAATTATTTTGAGTAAACCCAATGAAGATCCAAATTATGGAAAGATCCCTTATGCAGAAGGTTCCGAGCATTCTGGATAATCTATCCCATACCTGTATGTATATTCTAATATCTTTTTTTTTTTTTTTTTTTAAATGTTCAATTTCTGATCTGTTTGAACTGAGTCGCCTAATTGTTTGCTTGTTTGACATTACTCAAAATCCAGGACAGATCTTTAACTGTATTTGGGGAGTTCAGCTAAATCTGGCAGTGTCTGAGGCAGCATCAGCAGTCAAAAGCAAATCTTTCCAGTGATGACGTTGCAGACTTAGGAGAAAAAATACTTGATATCCTCAAATCAAACCCAGCCAGAAAATGATTTTTTAATTATAAAGTATTCTGATTCATTCTGTAGCAGATTAAACATCAGTTGGGGTCAGGTTAAGTGGAAACAGTGATTTGGGAGGCTAAAAACTGCTGTCTGTAGTGTACATATGTGTACAAACATAGCGTTACTCATTCCCTTGTATGAGACAGGGGCAGGAAGCAGACATGTCATAGGACAAAAATAGGCAGCCACCATGAGAAAGAAGCCTTGCTAGTAAAATAGTCTGCCTTCTGTTGGTCTTTGTCTTTGCTTACTTGCACATTTGGTTGGGAACTGTTCATTTTCTCTTAGACATGGATCTTGGTTCAAGGCAATAGCAGATCTCACTTTTTGATCTAATGTGCTGTTTACTGTTTGTTGATTTAAGGCTATGGCATCACTCAAGGAAAGATTTTTAATTTATAGTTTTAATTCTAGAACCCAGAAACAACTAGTGTATTATAATTATATATATATATATATATATATATATATATATATATATATATATATATATATATATATATATATATGTGTGTATATGTGTATATGTGTATATGTGTGTGTGTGTGTATGTGTGTGTGTATATATATATATATATATATATATATATATATGTATATATATATATATATGTATATATATATATATATATATATATATATGTATATATGTATATATATATATATATATATATATATATATATATATATATATATATATATATATATATATATATATATATATATATATATATATATATATATATATATATATATATATATATATATATATATATGCCCCAACGAGGGCCGAAAAGCTGGAAAACACGAGTGATGTGTGAATAAAACCACTTGACAAAACTGGTTGGAGTGCTGGTCCATTTTGAACTGTGTATACTATACTTTGACCGTGCACCCACCATTGACCAGTGTACGAGTGCAGGTACTTTCAGAATCATTAATATACCTGTATATATATTAACTCTCACAAGTAACACCTCTTTCTAGGAGTTGCCTGACACATTGGATAATCCTATCACGGTAACTACACAGAATCTACACCTCTGTGAATTTTCTTCAGATGTCACCTCTTTTAAGAGTTACAATGGGTCATTGTGATTGGATTAGTGGAAGAGTTTATATGCCGAGAACTTCCCACACCAGTCAGTTGAACTGAAGAAGCTTTTCGGATGAGTACTGAAATGTCTTCATTGATTACTCAGCAAGTCCAGTTGTTTTTTAGATTTACCTGTCAGGAAGTCTTACCTTGGTGTTCTAGTGGTGCGGCGGGGACGCCCGCCGCTCCTCCTGCCAGCTCCCTTCCTAGTGCGCGTGCCGTGCGCATTCTCGCCATTTAAAGGCGCAGGCGCGCTGACATATGACGTCAGCACGCAATGGCGCCAAATTCAAATATTTAAAGGGGTATTTGTTAATCTAATGTTGCCCGTGATAGGTTTTGTTCCTGGTGTCTTGTACTTTGTGCTATTTAGCTTCTTGTCTGTTGATTCCTGTGTTTGACCCTGCCTGGCTGTTTTACTACTCTGAACTCTGGAACCTGACCTTGCCTGTTATTTGACTCCGATTCTGCCTCATCCCTTCTGATTGATCTCCCGGTTTTGACCCTTGCCTGCCTGACCTCACTTTGAACACTGCCTGCCCAGACCCGGCCTGAATTGTTACGCTGATTTTCTGCCTGTCTCGACCCAGCCTGATCTGACTACTCTATTGCCTCATGCCTTGCACTATGACCTTCTGTCCAAAGACTTTGCTCTACAGTCGTGCCCCTCTGCCTATCCAGAACCCTCATCTTGCACCTCTCGTTTAAGTCCAGGTGGCATCCAAGTAAGCCAAGGGCTCCTCCCGAGGCCCAAAGGCGGTCACACTACTGGTGAAGCACGAGCCGAGACCAGGGTACCTGGTGTTTGTTCTGGTGTTGGGTGCCAACCGTTACATTACTTACCTATACTAGATATCTTCTGTATAATGATTTCTGGGTCCATTCACAGGTTCTCATAAGGAAGGGTGCTCCATTATTCGAACTAATAGCTTTCCTTTGGCATCATGGCCTTTTATGACTTGCCCCCCCCCATCCTTATATTTATCACAGATATTTCCCTTGTTTTGTTAGTATGTGACTTTTACAAAACATCAGCTAGAAAAGCCAATGGTTTTAAAGCATCAAACCACACCAGCATAGTGACCTCATGCAATGTTAATGCTTTTCTGAAAAAGCACGATAGAGAGAACAGTGTTTATCCCTTTTGGTGACAAGGTCTCTCTCACATTGCAATTATTTCACAGTTTTCCAACCATCATTTTTACCAGCCAGGCCGGTAAAATACCAGCCAGGTGGCAACACTATCAATGATCTATATAATACTGAAATGGTTTAGTTAAGACCTGATCATATATATTAAGAGATATCTGACAACATGCACCACAGCTTGGGTGTGCATATAAGCAACCCCGTTTTTGAATTTTGTTCAACTTATGTGAATAGTTTTTTTTTTTTTGCACTTTGTTCTTTACAGTGCTAGAAATAATTAAGTGTAAGTCATTATATTAGTCACAATGTTTACTGACAGACTAAGTAGAAATTAAATAACAACATTGATTGAAAAGCCATTTCATGTAATGATTTTAATTTTACATATTTTAATTTTACATTTCCATATTTGAAAGTTTGAGAGCTTGGCTCCCCACTGCAATTACAGCAAGTCCACCCTTGTTTAGAACAAGTGATAATAAACTTTGCATGAGAGTTGTAACTAAATGTTTTCATTATGTATCCTTAATGCATATAACTTATTCACTCCTGTTTGTATGGGTGGCTGTCTGGTAAGTGAAGTTACATAAAATGGCTCAACCTGATTCTTTGTCCTTTGGGGGTTGATAACACAATTACAGCTTTGATGAGCATATAATGAATCATCAGTTTCCTGCTATTGGGATGCCTAAGGGATAGAGAGCTTTTGTTTCACAGCTTAACCCTTCTTTAATTTTGTAGTCTTCCTGACTACCTCAACTTTTGTAAAGGGTGAGTCAGAGCTTTTGTTCAATTTGCAGCTTTCATTTGAATCACTGTTCATAATTGATACTACTATATTAAGAGAACATTTAATATATGTACTTCTTCATTTTGTACCTCAACTTCCACTTTTTTTAACCTTTCTTTGCAATTACAAAATTAGCTACCTCCACAGACTATTATAATGTGTAGTTTGTTTTAACCTAATGCTATTTTTTTAAAATGGAATATTTTCACTAAAATAATTGGTCTGAATTTTTACATTTTCTTTTATAATTTTTCAAAAACTTTTTTTTTTCCTCCAAAAGGTGTGCAAATAATCAGGGATTACACATTATCAAAATCAAGCATTGTTACAGTTATCCCCAGGCTCCGCTAACCCCAGTAAAGTGTAACATTTTGCTCTTTAGCTTCCTTAGATTGTTGGCTACTTTCTTGTTCTAAATGAAATGGGTCAAAAAGCCCCATGTGCCACTATCCTTAAATTAATGCTTATTCTGTATATGTTTAAATATACACATTGGTACTGTTGGAACATGGGGCATTTTAACCTCCATTGTCCTCCTAGATAGAAAAGCAGCAGTTAAGGGGGGCATATTTACTAAAGTAAAGGCAACGGTTCAAATTATGTATTTTCCATAAATTTATATTTTCCACAACATAATCACCTTCTAAGCCTTGGTGAATGAACTTCGATTTAGACAAGGAGAAATTTTACTCTTTAGTAAATATGCTTCCGTCTACCTCTCACCACTCCTAATGTTTTTATGTCAAGTTCCCTGGGTGGCACATGCACAAATTAGTGGCAGGCAGATCTCTGTTTATGTATTATATAATATATTTTGACATGTTTTGGATGAGTGTTTGCGCTCATTTGTAGTGTTATAGCAGAGAACAGAAGAAATCTATATATTTATATAACGTACCACTGTCCTATATCACAGCACTTTATAGAGGATGTTTCATCATTCAAATAAGTCAATGCCCTTATAGGATTATGGGGAATCTATGGATTCCTATTTGACCACTCATCTTAGGTGTCATGAAAATGCATAAAATTAGATTCAAGTGTCTTTTCTCTAAAATTTGTTATAGTTGAGCAGGTTACTGTTGCACATTAGTTTGCTAAAAGAAAAAATTCTCCTGCTCTAACTTCAAAGTAAATGTTCACTTTATTTTGTAAAGGATTTTGTCTTTACATCCACATTATTTTATTGATGGCTTTCGTGTAAAAAATAGATGAGGTGATTCAGACTAAAGACCATGTTTTCACGTGTTTACTAAAAGTTTTTTTTTTTTTGTTTTTGTTTTTTTTTTCAGCCATATACATTTCAGTTGGATATTCCCTGTTGAATAATTTAAAGTTTGCAGTATTAACTTACATACTCTGGCCATTGTTTTATAAACCAGATTCAGGTATTAAAGTGCTTTAGCTATTTCGCTGAGCTTTTTTCACAACATGCAACAGCACATTAATATACATCATTTAACTACTGTTTAAGTCCCCTTGTTTTTTTTCCCAGCAACTTATAAAGTTTTAAAACTTAGTTGTTTTTTTTAACCACACTTTTTAGTGGACTTTGCTGGTAACTTTTTTTTAAATTTATTTTGGTGTAAATGACTGATAAAAAATGTTATATATAACTTGAAAGTTGGCTTCAAGGGACATTATTACTGACCAGTTATCAGTTGATTCTTTGTAAAGTGAAAGTATTTGTCATGGTTATCAAGTGGATAGTAAGCTATCCAACACCTATTATATTTTTACTGGTTGCAGTTTCACTCTATTATGAAATATTTTTTTTTTTTTTTTAAAGTTTTTATTTATTAAGAACAGTTGGCAGTACATCAAATGACAAGTAACAGAAAAGTACAAAGGTTGCACAGCGACACAATATCACACGTGACACTATACATCATAAGTTACCACATTCCTTTCAATTTACAATGCTCACACAGTTCCGGAAACCATAGGGTATATGTCTATCCATTGACCCCATACTTTGTCAAACTTCTCAGGGTGACCACGGGCTTCATATGTAAGCTTTATTAACGGAAGCATATGATTCACCATGTTAAGCCATTGGTTAATTGAGGGAGGCATAGGTTGAATCCAGTGCATGATAATTACCTTCCTTGCATAAAATAACAGGGATCTATACATTATCCTAGTACCGCTTTTAGGAACTAGCTCATCTATTGCCCCCAGGAGGCAGGCTTCAGGGGAGACTACCTGGGGAAGGGCTAAAGTATCACTAAGCAAACAAACCACTCTTTTCCAGAACCGGAGTATTCTTGGGCACTCCCACAACATATGGATAAAATCCGCATTAGCCTGAGCACACCGGGGACATGCCGAAGACTTATCAGGGAAGATCCTACTCAGCCTAAGAGGGGAATAGTAATAGAAATGCAATATTTTAAAACTAATCAGCCTGTCTTTCGTTGAGATAAGGTAATTATAGGCTTTGTCAGTAGCCTCATCCCACACATCATCAGTTACCGTAGGTAGAACTCTCTGCCATTTCCGCTGGGCTACTTGGAAGGGAGTACTCCCCGCCTCCATTAAATTCCTGTAAAGGCATGATACCAATTTGCGCGGGTTCTCCGCATGTAATGTACTGGAAACATCAAATTTGTGAAAGGAGGGTATATACCCATCAAACTGAGCTTTAAAGGCATGCTTTAATTGCAAGTATCTGAAGGGGTTGATTACTGTGTCAGGACATATCTCTTGCAATTGGGGGAGAGTGACAAAGACCCCATCTTTCAGAATGTCTCCGAGTTTTTTGATCCGTCTATTGGACCAGTACAGAAAATCAGTGAGGTAGCGGAGATGCGGGAGATTGGAATTCCCCCACAGTGGAGTGTGGTGGGAGAACAAAGTCGGAGACACCTTGCACAGTCGGAGAGCCAACTGCCAGGCCATATATGGGGCATATAGAACTGGGGGAAGCTGGGGTAGATCTTTCAATTTACGCATGGGACAAAGTGCCAAAGCTTCCAAGGAGCCCAAGAGCAGGCCATGTAATAGCATATTGGGGTTTTCGGGATCAGGATTAAACCATTCATGAATATGTGATAGTTGAGCCGCTAAATAATACAGCCAAAGGTTTGGTAGGCCTAGACCCCCACACGAAGGTGGAGCCGTGAGGGATTCCCAGGAAATTCTGGCCTGTTTCCCTGCCCATATAAATGATATTAACACCGTGTTGACTTTCCGAAAAAATTCCTTCGATAATTTGATCGGAGTGTTTCTGAAAAAGTATAGAAATTTTGGGAGAAAAACCATCTTAAAGATATTAATCTTCCCCCATAATGTCAGAGGCAAGTTCTGCCATTGAGTAGAAGCCGCTGTAAACTGAGCCACCAGTGGACCTAAATTAAGCTCAGGGAAATCGGTAGCCTTTGATGTCACAGTTACACCTAGGTACTTTATTTGGGCTGCCCAGACTAGTTGGTGGACCGGGGTTTGTTGATGTGGGGGGATGTTATCTATGGGCATTATGAGTGATTTACCCCAATTTATCTTCAGACCAGAGTATATGCCGAAGTCCTGTATTATATCTAAGGCCGACTGAAGTGTACGACCCGGATCTGCCAAAAATAACAGAATATCATCAG